>NW_026867841.1:1483251-1581954 GCF_020745735.1 Hemiscyllium ocellatum
CCTTTGGATCTTCCCGTTTGTACCAGCCTTCCATGTGAGATCTTGTCAAAGGCCTTATTCAGGTCTACATAAACCACTTCATCTGAACTGCCCTCCTCAATTTTTGAGAGACCATTTAAAAAAAAACGCAACTGAATTCCTCAGGCAGTATCTTCCTCTGCCAACTCAATGATGACTCATTCGAGTTGATCCCTGTCTTTTCAAGTGTTAGATAATTCTCTGAGAATTGTTCCCAGAGGTTTTCCCTATCCCTGCTGCCAGATTATCTGCTCTGTAATTACCTGGCCTCCCCCTGCTGCCCTTCTTGAACAAAGGAACCATATTAGCGATCCTCCAGGTCATTCAGCACTTCACCTGTGGCCAGCAAAGTATTAAATATATCCAACACGGCCCCAGCAACGTCCTCCCTTACCCTCTCATAGCAGCCTGACATACATTTCATTCGGCACTGGGGATTGCTCCACCTTTATGCCTGTGAAGACATTTAATATTTGCTCTCTTATTGGTCTTAACATGTTCTCGAACCTCACCCATCCCAACTGAAATCCCGGCTCCAATGCCTTTCTCCTGTGTGAATATAGATGGGATGTGTTTCATTGAAGATCTCATCAACTTCTCTGGCTCAATGCACAGATTATCCCTTTGGTTTCTAACAGGTACAACTCTTTAACTGGCAATCTTCTTCCTTTAACTACACTCATAAAATACCTAATGGCCTTTCCTTAACAATATCTGCTAAGGATATTTCATGCCCATTGTTTGCCCCTCATTTTAAGGGCTCCCCCCCCCACCCCTTGCATACACTATACTTTTGAAGGGCTCCCCTGTTTTTATCACACTGTACCTACTTTATCCAGCTCACGATATCGCTTGACCAGTACTCACTGGAGTTACTGCTTTTGTCATTCACTCTTCTGGGAGCACACTAGCCCTGAATTCCACTGTATCACTTTAGCTTTCTTCTTTTATCGGATATGAACCCAACTGCAAATAGTTCCTCCCAGTCTGTGTTTGCCAGATCCTGTCTCGTGATAATGATAATGCTCAGAGACAGTAATATTCTAATGATTAGGGGGCTTTCCTCAAAATTTGGCACCTTCACTTCTGCACTATCCTTATCTCTTCCCAAAATGACTTTGACACTTAGTATTGTGTCCACTATCCCCAAAGCGCTGCAAAAATCCTGATGTCTGTCATCTTGTCCAGCACCTACAACCCTACTCTGTCTGTAACATCCATCCCTTGCTGACCTGCCCTTCAGCCTCTCCAGCACATGATATCACTGTAAACTTCTCCTGCCCCCACTGCACTTCTCCATCCTTTCATACAGCGCCTCATTATCCCTAACCATTCACGAAGTACGGAAGCATGGGATGCAGAGAAACCTGTCTGTCTGGATACCGAACTCCTGGCCCATAGAAGACAGGGGGTGATGACAGATGGAAAGCATTTAGCCTGGAGCTCGGTGACCAGTCGTGTTTCTGCAGGCATCAGTTCCCAGAACCATGCTCTTCGTGATTTCTTCAAATGACTTGGATGTGGGAGTGGAAGTGTGGGTTAGTAAGTTTGCCGATGACACAAACATTGATAGAGTTGATGGAAAGTGTGGAGGGATGTTGTAGGTTGCAACAGGACATTGATATGATGGGAAGTTGGGCTGAGAGGTGGCAGCAGAAAGAGTTCAACTGGAAAAGTGTGAAGTGATTCATTTTGGAACGTCGAAATTGAATTCAGAATATTGGGTTAACATAGGATTGTTGGCAGTGTGGAGTAACAGTGGGATGTTTGGTTCCACATCTCGATCCCTCAAAGTTGCCACGCAAGCTGATAGGGTTGTTAAGAAGTAATACGTTGTGTTGGCTTTCATTAGCTGGGGGATTGGGTTTCAGAGCCGTGAGGCTTTGCTGCAGCTTTATGGGGCTCTGCTTAGACCACACTTCGATATTTATGTTCAGTTCTGATTCTCTCATTACAAGGATGTGGAAGCTTTAGAGATGGTAAAAGAGGATTTACCAGGATGTTGCCTGGACTGGAGTGCATGTCTTATGAAGAAAGGTTGAGGGAGGTAAAGCTTTCCACACTGGAGTGAAAAAAGGTGAGTGGCGACCTGGTAAAGGTGAACAAGGTAATGAGAGGCACAGACAGTGAACGATTTTTTTCCCATGGCAGAAATGGCTCTCAGAAGGGAGTACAATATTAAGGTGATTGGAAGAAGGTTAAGGTGAGATTTCAAAGAGTTTGGTTCTCCACACAGAGTGGTAGGTGTGTCGAATGCACTGTAGTGGTGGTAGTCGAGTTGGATACATGAGGGACATTTAATAGACTCTTGGTAAAAGCATATGGATGATAGTGTAAAATGAAATGTATGTAGGTTAGTTTGATCTTAGAGGAGGATAAAGGTCAGCATAACATTGAGGACCGAAGGGCCTTTTTCTGTACTGTTTTATGTTTTACGTTCCGTATGAAAACTGGGTAATACCGTCTGATCAAGGTAAAAGGATACGGCATCCAGTAGGAGCTAGTCAACTGGATATACAATTTACTTCACGGTAGGAGACAGAGGGGAGTTTGAGACATTTTGTTTTTCTGACTGGAGGTGCAGTCAGTCCGTTGTTGTTTGTCATTTGGATAATTGATTTGGCTGAGAATATTAGTTTCCTGGTAAATACGTTTGTGTGTGGCACTAAAATTGGTTATAAAATTGGTGATATACTGAACAGTGAAAAAGGTTAACTATGTGGAAACAGGATGAACAGTACTGCTGGGATAGTGGGCTGAAGAATAGCAGATGGAGTTCAACTAGATAAATGTGATGTGTCCCCTTTAGGTGAAACAAATCAGGGTGGGACTTGTACAGTTAAAGTTCGGCCCCTGGGTAGTGTTGTCAGTCAGTGACCCAGGGATGCAGGTACACAGTTCTTTGAAAGTGGTGTCCCAGGTAGACAGACTGGTGAAGCAGGCATTAGGGATGGTTTCCTTCATTGGTCACAGCATTGAGAGCAGTAGTTGGGATGTTATGTTGTGGTGGGCATTGGTGAGGTCACCATAAAAGCATTCTTGATCAGTAGGAGAAATACATCTGGTTCACGTACATCCTTTAGGGAAGGACATCTGACATTCTAACCTGGTCTGGCCTCCATGTGACTCCAGAGCGACAGCAATATGGCTGACTCGGAGCTGCCGTCAGGTTAATTAGCAGTGGGCAATGCATGCTGGTTCAGGTAGTGACACCGACAGCCCATGAATGAATAAACAAAAATACAAATGTCCCTCCCTACCTCTGCAAATACCTCCAGCTGCAGCAATTCGTATTGACTTTCTAACACTGTTCAGGCCCGAACCACTCTCTATAACACTCTCACCACCTCCAGGACCTTCACCTCTCCCTGTTTCTATTGTGACATTAAACCCTGACAATGATTTCCCTTCCCACTGCCCCCTCTTGCTAGCAGACAGTCCACAATCCCTCTAACACTTACTACACATACACTCTCTCGCTTGAGAATTGTTTGTACTTTTTGGTGATCTTCTAAGCCTGATAATCTAATATGGTCCATTTTGTCCTGAGCGAGGGAAAGCAGGGAATTTCTTGCTGAGGTCTTGACTGTTTCAATGGAACGTCCTTTTGTTGAGTGTTTTACATCATTCTTCAAGTGTTTTCAATTGTTCGCTTTCAGACACATATTTCAGTCTGTTCATCCTGTTACCCTTGGTCAGTTCTTCTCTCAATCCCATGTAAATGGGCTAATTTGTTTCCAGTTATGTCTTGTCCATTATGTGATTCATGTTAAAGCTTTATAATATTTAAATGTTAAATTATCTCAATTTCCCAGAGGATCTCTCAGTGTGACATTACTCATTCAATCAGCTTCATCAGACAACGATCGCTCTGGGATAGTTACATTCCTCGCCGGTTGCACAATGTGTTAGTGAAAGAAACACAGGAAAAAAATAGTTCTTCTCGAACTCCTCTTCTCCTGTCAGTGTGATTGTCCCAGATTATACAAATATTGAAGTATCCCAAAATTATCACAATGCCTTTGTTAAAAATTCCAATGAGTTCCTGTTTAAGACAGTGATGAGCAATGGAATGTAGTTTGGTGGCCTAAAACTGTTCTGCTGCTCGTGTCCTTGGCAAGTAGTAGCCAGAATTTACATTCAGACTGACTCCACTTCATGATCTGCGGCCAAATGCTTTCTCTGTGGTGCCTTTGTTACCCATTTCTGTCAGCGTTACCCAACCATCCTTTCCCATTCTGCCTTAGATCCTGCAAGATTGTGAACAATTGAATATTTATGTTCCATCTTTTGTTCGTCCTGTAACCATGTCTCTCTAGTGTCTAACTCCCACATACCTCTGTGTCACAAATCCATCTACCAGATTGAAGATACTTTGTCCATTCCAAAAAAAATACTCTTTCCCATAATCTTCTGTCACAAACCTATTCACTAATGTACAGTTTTAGTTAAACTTTTTCCATCCTGTTCCTTTCTGATTGCCTTCAGTCACATTCCCATGCTGTTCTGATGCTTCACTTTTTATCTTTGGATTTGGAAAGCTCCTTTCACTTCAACCCTGTCCCTGCATCCTTTCTGTCAGTTTAAAGCTCTGTCCATAAACCTGCCAACAGAATTACCAGCACTCCGTTCTCATCATGGTTCCATTGGGTCCCAGTGCAACAGGATTGTTTTTATTTACTGGTGGGATATGGGTGTCTGTGGCTGACCAGCCTTTCCTGCTCCCATCTAACTCTCTGACTATCTTATATGTCTCAATTAATTGACCTCAAACGTCTTCTCGCGAACAGGAACAGATTCAAGTCCCTCAGCCTTCCTCATAAGACATTCACTCCAGAATCTTAGTAAAATCTTAGTAAGTCTCCTCTGAACCCTTCCAAATCTTTCACATCCTTCCTGTAATGTGGTGATCTGAACCATAGGCAACACTCCAAATGCGGCCGCACCAGAGTTTTGTATAACTGCAGCATTATCTCTTGGTTCCGAAACTCAATCTCTGTACCAATAAAAGCTCACACGCTGAATGTCTTGTGAACAACTCTATCAAACTGGGTGGCAACTTTCAACGATCCATGTACATGGACACATTGATCTGTCTGTTCATCTGCACTACCAAGATCTGCTTTACCCATATCCATCCACTATTCCTGTAGACAATGATGTCATAAAGATCAAAGCCAATGTTTTGGCAATCTCCTTCCTGGCTTACCAGCGAATCCAAGGATCAATCCTATCCAGCGCAGGGGACTTACCTAATTGCACACTTTCCAGAATTGCTAACAACTTTTCTTTCTGCAGTTCAATCCCATCTAGTTATGGACTCCACTACCCTGGGGTAAAGACGTTGGCTAATCAACTTACCTGCACCTTCATGTTTTCTAATCCTTTATAAGGTCACCCCTCAGCCATCTACACCCAATGGAAATGCGAAAGACAATGACCAAATATCCCTGTTTGGATCCCTGGCAAACTTTGTCACAATGTTCTGGGATACACCTGTTCAAGATCTTGGGATTTCTCTACATTTGTGTTCTAAGACCTCCAGCACCACTCTTCTGTAATGTGGACTCGTTACAAGCCATCACTGTTTCTTTCCCTTTGATTCCTAGTCTTTGTCCACAGTGCGTTCTGACATGAAATATTCATTTAGGGTCTCGCCCCTCTCCTGTGGTTCTACACTTGGATGGCCTCACTGACCTTTACGAAGCCCTATTGTCTCTCCATTTGCTTTTTTGTACTCGTGTGCTGTAGACAATTATTTGCATTCTCCTTAACTTTATCTGCCAAAGCTATCTCATCCCCACCATGTTGCATTCCAACTTATCCAGCCTCTCCGATTGTGTCAAACGCTCCAGTATCAGTAACAGCTTTGTCAGTTTTTGCTCCATTTCCAGTTTTAGGAAATGCTTCCTAGATCAGAATGGTCAGAATTCTACGCAGCACTCCAAAGCTGTGCTGACTATCCCTCATCAATCCTTGCTTCCAACAACGTACGCATCACTGGCTTCAGACTAATTGGTGTTGATGTCCCTGGTTTCCCCTTGCAGCCTTTCCTAAATACTGGCACAGCATTAGACACCGTCCAGGCTCCCTGCTCATCACCCGTGTCAGTCAGTGATAGAAACATCTCTTTATGGGACCCCACACCTTCTTCTTGAGCTTCCCACAATATCCTGGGATATACTTGATTCGTTCCAAGGATTTATCCATCTTATATGCATTTTTAGAACCTTAAGTACCTCATGGAAGACATGACTTTTTTTTCCCCCTGACCTCCCCAGTCTTCCTTCACAGTAAGTTCAAACGTGAAATTTTTGTTCAGATTCTCGCCTATCTCTTCTGGTTCTACTCATTCATCTTATGGAGCCATGTTCTGCCCCAGTTAACCTTCTGCTGTTAATATATTTGAAGAATCTCTTTGGATTTTCCTCAGCCTGATCTGCCAACATGTTTTATGGTCCCCTTTGGGCCCTCCTAATTTCCCTGTGAATTGAATTACTCCACCTACAATGTTCTTCAATGGATTCCATTAATCTAGCTGGCTATATGTGACACGTGTCCCCTATTTGTTGACCAAAGCCTCAATACCCCCAGTCATCCGGTGTTTCTTACTTGTGTCAGCATTGTCTTTCACACTAATAGGAATAAGCCAGTCCCGAACTCTCATTTTATCTCTCTTAGGAAAGCATCCCATCTGTTTGACATCCCTTTACCTGCAAATAGCCTCAACAATTAATTGCTAAAACTCTTCACTCGTAGCTTCTAGATTCAGGGAAGGCTCGTTTTGATCATTAACTTGTGGACCAGCCATGTTCTTTTCCATCGCTATTTTCAAACTCATACGATTGTGGTGACTTTGCCAAAGTGTTGCCCCACGAACACCTCAGTCCCTTTCCCTACGTTGTTTCCCAAGGGGAGGTCAGTTTTTACCCCTTCCTGTAGTCCGAAAATTTACATTCTGACTGGGACAGTTTTTTAGAACACGCCTAACAAATCCCTCCATCCAAGCTCTGAACACTCTGGCAGGCCCAGTCGATGTTTGGAAAGTTAAAATCCCCGACCATTACTCCTCTATCATTCTTACACATATCTGAGATCTCCCGACATATTGCTACTCCTTTTCCCGCTGAATATTTAGGGCCTGTCGTGTAGTCATATCAAAGTGATGACCAAATTTCATTTCTCATTTCCACCATTACACCATAACTGGGCGATTCCCAGGAATATCCTCCCTAATTGCTTCAGTGATGCTTCACTGAACAAAAACTCCACTGCGCCTCCTCTCTCACCTCCTGTTCTCTCCATCCCGTAGAATCTGTTACCTGGAACATTGAGATGTCAGTCCTGTCCCTCCCTCAGCTGTGTATCTGTCATACCTATGGCGTCCCAGTCCCGTGTCCATGCACCAAGTTTATCTGCCTTACCTGTTAGGCCTCTTATGTTGAAATAAAGTAGTTTAATTGATCAGTTTTCCCTCATTGCCTGCTGTGCTCTTGCCTGCCTTGTCTAATTAAATGACTCTCTTGAAATTCTGTCCCAGCCTCAACCTTCAGACTGTATACTGAGACCACCCCTCTCACTATGGACAACACCCTTAGCTATCATGTCATCTGTAAACCTAATAATTATACCTTCTGCTTTCACATCCAAGGTATTAATGTACATAATAAACAACAATGGTTCCTGCACAGTTCCATGTGATACACCCGCTGGTGAAAGAGTTTCAAACACAAAACCAGCCCTGCAAAAATTGTGGATCCAATATGCCAACTTGCCTTGAATCGCATTGTTCTGTTGGACCAGCCTTCCATGTGGGACATTGTCGAAGGCCATAGTGAACCCCAAAGAATCCACACCATCTGCACTGCCCTCATCAATACTTTTCTTCGTGATTTCAAAGAAATCTCAGCTGAATTCATCAGACAGGATCTTCCAAATCCGTGCTGACTATCCTTAATTGGTTCCTGCCTTTCCAATTATTGATTCATTCTGTCCATCAGAATTGTTTCCAATAGTTTCCCTCCCCCTGCTGTCAGACTATCTGCTGCATAATTACCTGGCCTATCCCTGCTGCTCTTCTTGAACAAAGGAACCACATTAGCGATGCTCCAGTCATTCGGCACTTCACCTATGGTTAGCAAAGTATTAAATATATCCAGCAGGGCCCCAGCAATATCTTTCCTTCCCTCCCAATACAGCCTGGGATACATTTCATTGGGCTCTGGGGATTTCTCCATATTTATGCCTGTGAAAACAGTTAATACCTCCTCCATATTAATCTTAACATATTCTCCAACCTCATCATCTCAACGGAAATCCCCAGATAGCATGCCTTTCTCCTGAGTGATTACAGAAGGGAAGTATTCATTGAAGACCTCACCTACTTCCTCTGGCTCCATACACAGATTGCCCCTCGGTTTACAACAGGCTGCAGTCTGTACTGGGAATCCTCTGACTCTGACTATAGTCACAAAATATCTTGTAGCTTTTCCTTAATAGTGTCTGCCAAGGATATTTCATGGCCATTGCTTACCCCTTATTTTTAAGGACCCCTTGCCCTCTCTGTTCTTGTGAAGAGTTTCACCTGTGTTTATTGAACTGCATTTCCTCGATCAAACTCACGATATCACTTGATCAGTATTCACTGGACTTTCTCGCTTTGTCATTCCCAGTTTATTAACACACTGGCCATGGATCCTCACTTTATCATTTTAAATATACTCCACTTTCCAAATATAGCCCTGACTGCAGGTAGTTCATGCCAGTCTCTGTTTGCCACATTCTGTCTCATTATAGGAGACTCAGTTGTGAGGGGGACAGACAGCAAACTGTGTGGCTGCAGAAGTGACCTCAGGATAGTGTGCTGCCTTCCGGGTACCAAAGTCAAGGATGACTCTGAGCTGTTACTGAACATGCTGAAGGTGGAGGGTGAACAGCCAGAGGTTATTATGCACAACAGTCCACATGACAGAGGTAGAGAAAGGGATGGGGTCCTCTGAAATGCGTATCGGGCATTAGGTCAGATGTTAAAAAGCAGCACCTCAAGGGTAGTGTGCTCCAGATTACTCCCAGTGCCACGTGCCAGTGAGGATAGACATAGAAAGACAATCCGGATGGATGTGTGGCCGAGGATCTGGTGAGGGGCTCAGGTGATTCAGTTCTTTGAGCATTGGAATCTCTTCCGGGTTAGAGATGACCTGTGCAAGATGGGGGGTGGGGGGCGACTTTGACTTGAAGCAGAGGAGCACCAGTATCCTTGGTGGAGGGGGTTGGGGG
The DNA here is from genome assembly GCF_020745735.1 of Hemiscyllium ocellatum. Classification (NCBI taxonomy): domain Eukaryota; kingdom Metazoa; phylum Chordata; class Chondrichthyes; order Orectolobiformes; family Hemiscylliidae; genus Hemiscyllium; species Hemiscyllium ocellatum. The sequence continues at coordinate 1,492,546 of NW_026867841.1, forward strand.
CTGCAGGTGGGCTGACTGGCAATGCACAAAGCCTGACTGGGAAGGCAGACGAGCTCAGAGCATGGATTGGCTCTGGATACTGGGATATTCCAGCCATAGGAGAAATATGGCTGAGAGATACAGGACACTGATGGGCAAGGAACAGCTACATTCGAGGCTTCAATCTCACCATCTTGTGAGGGCATTTCTTTCCCCTCTGCTGTATGGTCCTCACTGAGACAACCCAGGTGGTCCCAGGTATCAATCCTGGCCCATGCTGTATTAGTAATCTCTGTAATATCCTCCATTGCCGATCATCTTTACTCTGTTTGGAATCTCCTCTAGTCCCCACTATGCTCTCTGTCTCTGTCAGGTTCTCCAATCCCTTACAACCTAATCCCTAAACGTCTCCAGTAGGTATTAAATTCCTTCATCCCGGTAAACCCGACAGTCCTGTCTATCCCTGTAAGCCCCTCCTACCAATACTACCCTCCACGTCAATGTATTTTCCTTTAACCTCTCCACCTTCCCTATCTGGGTAAACGTCTCCAGCTCCTCCAAGACTTCCTTGTCTGTGAAAAAATATTCAGTCCATTGAGCTGTCCCGATCTGTGTAATCCCTTCCAGATCGAAATACCTCCTGTCTTTGTAACTATGTCAGGCTCCTACCTGAGAATCTCACTATCAGTGGAATCTCCCAAGGAACTCCTGACTTTAGGAACCCCTCCACCTGATAACATCCTCCATGTCTGTAGAAACCTTCCAGTTCAACAGTCCCTATCATGGAACTTAGTCTCTATAATCTTAATGATGACAATAAACTCTTCCTCTCTAAAGCGCACTCAATCTCTGTAAATTCTGCTGGTCCCTACTCCCCTCCCTGTGCATCTAATCTGCTTCAGTCACTACATATCTTTATACCTTTAACGTCCTCCCCATGTGACTACACTATTTATTTCCGTTACCTTCATGAGCGTCCGTAATTCTCACTGTGACTCTCACCATGTCCCATCCCTACATCCTTCCGTTTTTTTCTGAAAAGTCCTCCTTATTATTAAAACCCTCCCTATCTATGTCTCCTGTTCCAGCCTCCACATCTCTCCCTGGAGCAGTCAAAGCTGCTCCAATAACCTCAAAGCCTTTTCGTCTTTCCAATTCCCTTTAGGTGTGAAACGCTCCCCATGACTGTAATATATCCTGCAGTGTCGAAAGCTCTCCCTATATTTGTATGGCCCTCCAATCCCTACAACTTCCCCTGTTTTTGTAACATTATCCTGCACCTTGAAACCTCCTGATTGCTGAACCTTCTTCACGCTCTTCACTTTCTATTTCTGTTACTTTCTCCTGCTCTTAGAACACTCCCTGTCTGTATGATCCCCTGCAGTCTCTGCAGCCATCCGTATCTTAAACCATAAGCTGCCTCCACAACCCCCACCCTCACACCTTTTCCTGCTTCCAGTCCCTTCAGGACCTTCTATAACTGCCAACTGCCCGTTTGCCAAGGCTACTCCAGTTCCGAAAATGTCTGTCAGAATCTGATGCCGACACTCTCTCTAATCTGCAAGTCTCTCTGTAATCTGTTAACATCTGCAGCCACCACTACTGTCCGTAACTTTCTTCGGTCTTCCAGTCCCATTAAGATTCCCATTCTTGCATTAACTAAGGCCTGTGTATCTTAGTACTGCCTAAAAACTTGCATGTCTATGTAAACTGTTCCAACCCCTCACTATCTCCATAAACACCTGCTACCCCTAAATTCATCTCTATTTGTATTACCTCTTCCAGTCCTGTCAAAACCACCAATCTATGGAGCCCATTTGATCTTCCCTTGTTGGGTAATCACTTGAAGTTCCTGGCGATTTCCTAATTTTATCAGTTCCCCCAAGACACAATTTCACTGCCAGCTTATCTAGTCTCAAAACCTACCTATAATCTGCTTATTCTTCTCCAATTCTTAGAAATTAATCTATTTAAATTTCATCCTGGTTCTCCCCAACCCTCCCAACCACAGGAACCTCTGTCAGTTTGATCAACCTTCCCCATCTGTGTAACTGTCTCTATCCGATTAACCTGACATTCCCCATTGCCTTCCTACCTATGAGCCTTCAGAACCTAGAAGCCTTCGAATATCTGTAAACGTCTTCCGTCACTACAACCTTCCATATCTCTCTTAGGACTCTTCTCTTGGAAACACCCCCTGTCTGTCCCTCTCAGACTGCCTGCCTCACCCTACACCCATCCCTATCCCTATCTCCAGAACCTAATCCAGCTCCGTCTGTCTCAGTGAATTCCTCCAATCCCCAAACCCCTTTGTCCCGCTGACATTCTTGATCAGATGTAACTCTGTTTAACTCGAACATCCTTGTGTCCCTGTTAGCCCCGCCCCCATCTCTGTAACCTCTATCCATCTGTTCAAACCCCCATTATTGAGGAATGACTCCCTGTATTCGCCATAAGGCAGATGGAATGACAGTGAATTGATATGATGGAACCGTCATTCCGGAGATGTAGCTGCAGAATGACAATCGCTGGGAAGGGAATATTGAAGGATTGTTGCGATCTATGCAAAAAGGCAACAAGTTGTGAAGAAAGGATGAGGTTAATGCATTAATGAGACAGTCATATGGATCTGAAGATCAAATGTTGGAGTCTATTTGGCTGGTGCTGAAAATGTGTTGCTGGTTAAAGCACAGCAGGTTAGGCGGCATCCAGGGAACAGGAAATTCGATGTTTTGGGCCAGAGCCCTTCATCAGGAATGAGGAAAGGGTGCCAGGTAGGCTCAGATAGGGGGGAGGGACTTGGGGGAGGGGTGATGGAGATGTGATAGGTGGAAGGAGGTCAAGGTGAGGGTGATAGGCCGGAGAGGGGGTGGGGGCGGAGAGGTCAGGAAGAGGATTGCAGGTTAGGAGGGCGGTGCTGAGTCCAAGGGAATCGACTGAGGCAAGGTGGGGGGAGGAGAAATGAGGAAACTGGAGAAATCCGACTTCATCCCTTGTGGCTGGAGGGTTCCCAGGCAGAAGATGAGGCACTCTTCCTCAACCGTCGTGTTGTTATGTTCTGGCAATGGAGGAGTCCAAGGACCTGCATGCCTTCGGTGGAGTGAGAGGGAGAGTTAAGGTGTTGAGCCACGGGGTGTTTGGGTTGGTTGGTTCGGGCGTCCCAGAGGTGTTCCCTGAAGCGTTCTGCAAGTAGGCGGCCTGTCTCCCCAATGTAGAGGAGGCCACATCAGGTGCAGCGGATGCAATAGATGATGTGTGTGGAGGTGCAGGTGAATTTGTGGCGGATATGGAAGGTTCTCTTGGGGCCTTGGAGAGAAGTAAGGGAGGAGGTGTGGGCGCAAGTTTTGCATTTCCTGCGGTTGCAGGGGAAGGTGCCGGGAGTGGAGGTTGGGTTGGTGGGGGGTGTGGACCTGACGAGGGAGTCACGAAGGGAGTGGTCTTTGCGGAACTCTGATAGGGGAGGGGAGGGAAATATATCCTGGTGGTGGGGTCCGTTTGGAGTTGGCGGAAATGACGGTGGATGTTACGCTGTATACAGAGGTTGGTGGGGTGGTAGGTGAGAACCAGTGGGGTTCTCTGGTGGCGGTTGAGTGGCGGGGCTCAAGGGCGGAGGAGCGGGTGTAGGGATGCGGTGGAGGGCATCTTCGATCACAGTCAAGAATGAATCTGGGGGAATCTGCAGTCCTTGAAGAAGGAGGCCATCTGGGCCGTACGGTATTGGAACTGGTCCTCCTGGGAGCAGATCCGGCGGAGACGAAGGAATTGGGAATATGGAATGGAGTTTTTACAGGGGGCAGGGTGGGAGGATGTGTAGTCCAGGTAGCTGTGGGAGTCAGTCAGTTTATAGAAGATGTCTGTGTTGAGTCGGTCGCCCGAGTTAGAAATGGAAAGGTCCAGGAAGGGGAGGGAGGAGTCTGAGACAGTCCAGGTGAATTTGAGGTCGGGATGGAAGGTGTTCGTAAAGTTGATGAACTGTTCAACCTCCTCGAGGGAGCACGAGGCAGCGCCGATACAGTCATCGATGTAGTGGAGGAAAAGGTGGGGGGTGGTGCCAGTGTAGTTGCGGAAGATGGACTGTTCCACATATCCTACAAAGAGACAGGCATAGCTGGGGCCCATGCGGGTGCCCATGGCAACTCCTTTAGTTTGGAGGAAGTGGGAGGATTGAAAAGAGAAGTTATTCAGGGTGAGGACCAGTTCAGTCGAAGGAGGGTGTCAGTGGAAGGGTACTGGTTGGTGCGGCAGGAAAGGAAGAAGTGGAGGGCTTTGAGTGGAGCAAGCAGCAGCAATCGTTAGCAGGAATTATTTTATGGGCACAAGAAAGTGATGGTAATGTCAATATGGTTACGATCAGGACACTGAATATACTTGGAGCAAGGGCAGTACAGTTACTGTGTGTGTGACGGTGTTCTCCATCCTGACTGGATAACTAATGAATATCAGGGCTATAATGGATGGAATCCTGGATTGAATACGAGATGGTTTTCCCTGACATCATATCAAGGAGCCATCAACAAAATTGTCTATGGTAGATCAAATGCTGTGTAATAATAAATATCTAAAAATCCTAATCTAAAGGAGTTTTGAGATCAGAGACCCACAAAAATAATGTAGATGCTCAGTTTGAGGTAAGACCATGAGAAGTAGGAGTGCAATTAGACCATTGCCCTTCAATCTGATCATGGCTGACCTGATGCTCTTCAACTCTACTTTCCTGCCCTTTCCACAAAGCCCTTGTTTCCCTGATTCATTAACATCTGACCATCTCTGCTGTAAATATTCTTAATGACCCAGCCTCGACAGCCCCCTCCTGTCAGGAACTCCCACAGAGTCACTACCCTGTGAGTGAAGACATTCCTCCTCATCTCCATCTTAAATGGGTGAGCCCTTGATTGGATTTTATGGCCTCTGGTTACAAATTCTCTCACAACTGAAACGAAAGGAAATGACAAAGATAATTATTGGAGATGAAATGAAAATTGGTGGAGATGGGGTTAACGAACAAGAATGTCCAAGTTGCAGAGCTTTTCAGATCAGTTGGAAAGATGTGCAGAGAAGTGGCAAATTGAGTTTAATGTGGACAAGTGTGAGCTGATGTCAGATTCAAACGGAAATTTAGGATAATGAGGGAAGTTGAGAAACAGAGAAAGATCTTGGTGCAAGACATTAACTCCCTAAAAATGGCAACAGAAATGTTTCAGATGGGAAAGAAAACAAATGGAACACTGGCCTTCATTGGTCACAACGTTGGGTATAGTGGTTTGCATTTGATGTTGGAATTGTATGAAACTTCTGCTTGGCCACATTTGCAGTACTGTGTGCAGTTCTCATCTCCACACAATAGGAAGGATGTGGAGACTTTGGAGAGGGTACAAAAGCGGTTTATCAGCACGTTGCCTGTGTTAGGTTTTTCATGGTGTATTAGGTGTAAGAGGAAATAAAAAAAATTGAAATGTTTTGCGAGATTATCAGAGGCTGACAGGAGACCAGGTACAAGAATATAACATACGGAAAGGGATAGATAATGTGGATACTCGGAATCTCTTTTCCAATGTGTAAGTTTCAAATACTAGAATGCATAGGTTTAAGGTGAGAACGAGGACGTTTAAACGAGATGTGTGTGACAAGTTTTTTTAAATATAGAGACTGAAGGTTACCGAGGGAGGTCGTAGCAACAGAATGTGAATAAAGTTTCAAAGTGGCATTTAGACAGAAACATGAACAGGGATACGGGATATGGACCATGTGCAGGCAGATGATATGAGTTAGAATAGCATCTTGCACAGCACAGCCATGGTAGGCCGAAGGGCCTGTTGCTGTGCTGTACTGTTCTATTTTCTAACTTCACAGCATCTGCCCGATCAGAGCCCCTCAGAATCTTGGATGGTTCATTCCATTTCTCTCTCATTATCTAAACTTCAATGGGTTCAACCTCAATCTACTCCACCTCTTCTCACTAGAAAATCCCTCCATTCCCAGGATCAGCCGAGTGACCCTTCTCTGACTTGCCTCCAATGCGACAGTATCTTTCCTTCGGGCACTCAAACTGTTCATAACATTCTAGGTGTGGTCTGACTTGAACTTTGCCTAATTTTAGCTAGATCTGCCTATTTTTAGACTCCATTCCCTTTGTAATAAATGCCAGCATTTGATTTGACTTTTCTATTACCTGCTGACCTTGGAAGCTAACCTTTTTACATCGATGAACAAGAGCTCCCATAACCCTTTCTGCTCCCAGTCTGAAACCAAATAGTGTTAGCCTGACATTAAGTCGGGAGCATACTAAAATTGTTAGAAAGGATATTTTAAAATACTATAACAGGCCACTTAGAAACACATTTTATAAAAGATAATTTGTTTTTGAGCCTGTTGGATTTAATTTGTTTGTGTGAATATAAATGGCTGCATTGAATGGGTATAGAAGGGGTGTAGTGGTACGGGGGATATGGTGTCTTTGAATTATCAGAAGCCTTTACACATATTTCAATAAGGGCTAATGAGTAACTTGGTAGAGAATAGGGCCTCTGAAATATGAATAAGTGCGCCTATATATGGAACCAGAGGAGGTGGGTGAGATATTAGACAAAATAGTGTCAGTATTTACTGTGGCGAAAGACATGGAAGCTCGGGAAAATGGGGAAGTAAATAGTGATCTCTTAGAAAGAATCCTCAACAGAGAAGAGAAAGTGCTGGAATCTTAAAACAAATAAAGTTAGATCAATCCTCGGTAGCTCATTAGGTGTGTCCTAGAATATTGTGGAAATCTAGGGAAGAGATTGCACTGACCCTAACAGAAATATTTATATTATCAACAGATGCAGTGTGGTGCCGGAAGACTGGAGGGAGGATAATGCTGTTCCATCACTTAAGGGCTGCAGGGAAAAGCCAGGAAATTACAGCCAGCCCAGTAAGCCCAGTAAGCCCAGTGGTGGGGATGTTGTTGGAGGAGATTATGAGAAAAAAGATACCACGTATATTAACAAAGGCAAGGGCTGATTCGAGATGGTCAGCATGGTAATGAGTGATGTTGAGAGGTGGTAGATGAAGGCAGAAGCAGAGGTAGAAAGCAAGTTAAGGGTTTTAGAGGAAGCTTATTAGCAGGGTCAAGCGCTTAGAGCAGTTGGCTCAGTGGTTAGCACTGCTAACTCATAGCACCACGGACTCCATTTTGATTCCAGCCTCAGGCGACTGTCTGTATGGAGTTTGCACATTCTCCCCATGTCTGCGTGGGTTTCCTCCAGGAGCTCCGGTTTCCCCCCACATCCCAAGGATGTGCATGTCAGGTGACTCAGACAAGATAAATTACCCATAGTGTTCACGGATGTGTAGGTGTGGCGCATTAGTCAGGGCAATTGGAGAGTAATAGGGTGGGGGGAATGAGTCTGGGTGGGATACTGTTTGCAGGGTTGATATGGAGGTGTTGGGTCAAATGGCCTGTTTCCACACTGTAGGGATTCTCTGAAAGTACCAGGAAGGAACATAGGAGTGGACTTAGGACAGCTAGAAGGGGACATGAAAAATGATTGTTGGGAAGGATTAAGGAAAACCGTAAGGCAGTCTCCACTTAAGTGAGGAACAGGAGGATGGCCAGAGTGAGAGTAGGGCCTGTCAGGGACAATGGAGGGAACTAGTGCCTGAAGTCGGAGGAGGTAGGGAAGGACCTTAATGAATCCTATGCCTCAGTATTCACTGCTGAGAGGGACATTTGTGAGGACAACCTGAAACAGACTGATATAGGTGAACAGGTTGATGTTAAGAATGAGGTTATGCTGAGAATTTTGCAAAAAAAAAGGATAGATAAGTCCACTGGATCAGATGGGATGTGCCCAAAGTTACTGCACGAAGCTAGGGAAGAGATTGTTGCACTTTGGCGATGACCTTTGTACCCTTACTGTTCACTGGAGTCAGACCAGATGATTGGAGAGTTGCAAATTTTATTCCCTTGTTCAGGAAATGGAATAGGGATAATCCTGCAAATTACAGACCTGTCAGTCTTATGTCTGTGGTGTACAGATTATTGGCGAGGACTCCGAGACAGGATTTATAATTCCTTGGCAAACCATAGTTTGATTATGGATAGTCAGCATGGCTTTGTAAGGGGCTGATCATGCCTTATAAATCTTATTGAATCTTTTGAGAATGTGACAAAACACCTTTTAGGCTCAATTCAGAAAGTACAGAGACATGGGTTGCCGGGAAACCTCTCTGTCTGGATATGGAATTAATGGCCCCCAGAAGACAGAGGGTGATGACAGATGAAAAACATTCATCCTGGAGCTCAGTCACCGGTATTTTTCTGCACGGAGAGGTTCCAGGACCTCTGCTCTTTGTGAGTTTATGAATGACTTGGATGTGTGAGTGGAAGAGTGGGTTAGTAAGTTTGCCAATGACACAAGCGTGGTGGAATGGTGAATGGTGTGGAGGACTGTTGTAGTTTCCAACGGGGCAATGACAGGATGCAGAGCTGGGCTGACAAGTGGCAGATGGAAGTCAATCTGGAAAAGTGTGAAGTCATTCATTTTGAAAGATTGAATTTGAATGCAGAATGCAATGTTAAAGGCAGGAACTTTGGCACTGTGGAGGAACAGAAGGATCTTAGGTAACAGGTCCAGAGATCCCTCAAAATTTGCCACCCAAGATGATAGGCTTGTTAAGCAGGAATATATTGTGTTGGATTTCATTAGCTGGGGGATCGGGTTTTAAAGCCGTGAGGTTATGCTGTAGCTCTATAGAGCCCTGGCTGGACCCCACTGGTAATATTGTGTTCAGTTCGGGTCTCTTTATTACAGGATTGATGTGGAAGCTTTAGAGAGGGTAAAGAGGAGATTTACCAGGATGCTGCCTGGTCTGGAGAGCATGTCTTATGAAGAAATGTTGAGGGTGCTAAGGCTTTTCTTATTGGATTGCAGACGTGTGAGGGTGACTTGGCAGAGGTGAACAAGATGATGAGAGGCACAGAAAGAGTGAATAGTGAGAGACATTTTTTACCCTGACATAAATAGCTGTTACAAGGGGGTGTAATTTTAAGGTGATTAGCGAGTGGTTAAGGGGAGATTTCAGAGGTAGGTTCGTTACATACAGAGTGATGGGCGAGTGGAATGTACTGCCAGTGGTGGCAGTAAAGTTAGATGCATTAGGGACATTTAATATATTTCTGGATAGGCACGTGGATAATAAAATGAAGGGTGTGTAGGTTAGTTTGATCTTACGTTCGGATAAAATCTTGGCATGGCATCATGGCCGAAGGGTCTGGTGCTGCACTGTCCTGTGTTCTTTCTTCCGTATGGTAAAGTGGGTAATGAGCTCAGATCAATGTAAAAGGATATGGCATTCAGGAGGAGTGAGGGAACTGGATACAAAACTGGGCTTGACGGTGGGAGACAGAGGGTGATGAGAGACATATTGTTTTTCTGACTGGATGCATGTGACCAGCGGTGCAGTGGTTTGTCATTTGGACTAATGGTTTGGATGGGAATATTGGTATCCTGGAAAGTAAGATTTTATTTTTGAGTTATCCTGAAATTGGTGGTAAAGTGGACAGTGAAGAAGGTTACCTGTGATTCTACAGGATGAACAGTACTGCTGGGAGAGTGGGCTGAAGAATAGCAGATGGAGTTTAATTAGATAAATGTGAAGTGTTCCATTTTGGTGAAACAAACCAGGGTGGTTCTTGTACAGGTAATGTTTGGGCCCTGGGTTGTGTGGTCAATCAGAGACCCGGGGATGTAGGTACACAGTTCTTTGAAAGTAGTGTCACAGGTAGACAGGCTGGTGAAACAGGCATTTGGGATGGTTACCCTCATTGGGCAGAGCATTGAGAGTAGGAGTTGGGATGTCATGTTGAATCTGTACAAAACATCAGTGAGGCCACCATAAAAACATTGTTGATCAGTAGGAAGAACTCATCTGGCTCACTTACCTGCTTTAGGAAAGGACACCTGATATTCTAACCTGGTCTGGTCTACATGTGACTCCAGACCCACAGCAATATGGATGACTCTGAGCTGCCGTCTGGGTAATTACCAGTGGGGGCAAAGAATGCTAGTCCAGACAGTGACACCCACATCCCATGAATAAAGAAATAAAAATACACATGGCGCTCCCTACCTCTGCAAACCCCTCCAGATGCAGCAATCCGTACTGACTTTGTAACAACGTTCAGGCCCTGACCACTCTCTGTAACACTCTCACAACTTCCATCCCCTTCATCTCTCCCTGTTCCTTTTGTGACAATAAACCATAATAATGGTACCCCTTCCATCTGACCTCCTCGTGCTAGACGACCCTTTGTAATTCCTTTAAAACTTACTCCTAAACACTCCCTTACTGCAGAATTTTAAGTAATATTTGGTGATCTTCTCAGCCTGATAATCTAATATGATCCATTCTGTCCTGATGAGGGACAAGTGGGAATTTCTTGCTGAAGTTTTGTCTGTTTCAATGGAATGTCCTTTTGTTAACTGTTTTACACTGTTCATTCAAATGTTTTCCGCTGTTCATTTACAGACACACGTTTCAGTCTGTTTCGCCTGTTTACCTTGGTCACTTCTCCGCTCAAACTCAAGTAATTGGCTATTTTCATTTCTAGTTGTTACTTGTCCTTTCTGTGAGTCTCTTTACAACATTATATTTCTTAAAACTGCACTTATCACAATTTCCTAGAGAATCTCTTAAGGTGATATGACTCATTCACTAAGTTTCATCACACAACGGTCGATCTGAGATAGTTACGTTTCTAGCCAGTTGCCCAATGTGTTATTCAAAGAAACACTGAAAAAAAAATTCTTAGAACTCCTCTTCCGATATCACAGTTGTCCGTCTGACTGTCCTAGATTATGCGAAAATTGAAGTTTCCCAAAATTATCACAATGCTTTAGTGAAAAATTCCAATGAGTTCCTGTTCAATGCAGTGATGAGCAATGAAATACTGTTCGGTGATTACAAACTGTTCTGTTGCTTGTGTCCTTGGCAAGTAGTAGCCAGTACATTCAGACACGCTCTACTTCATGATCTGCGGCCAAATGTTTTCTCTGTAATGCCTTTGGCATCCATTATTGTTAGCGTTACCCATTTTGCCTGAGTTTCCGCAAGGTTGGGATGCATTCAATCTTTATGTTCCACCTTTTGTTCGCCCTGTAACCACGTCTCCCTGGTGTCTAAATCTCTTCTTATCACTGCATCACAAATCCATCTACCTTATTGATGAGACTTCGTCCATTCCAAAAAAAGTCATAATTTACTCTTTCCCATAATTTCCTGTCACAAACCGATTCACTGATGTACGGTTTTAGTTAATCACTGCCCCATCCTGTTCCTTTCTGCTTGTCTCCAGCCACATGCCCTTGTTGTTCCGATGCTTCGCCTTTTCTTTTTGGGTTTGGAAAGCTCCTTTCACTTGAACCCTGTCCCTGCATCCGCTCTGTCAGTTTTATGGCCTGGCCATAAACCTACAGATATGATTGGACAGGAAACTGCTCCCAGCACAGTTCCAGCGGGGCCATCCCAATGGATGATTTTTTAAGCCAGGTATGGAGTGTGGGTGTCTCTGGCTGAGCAGCCTTTCTTGCTCAGCCCTAGCTGCCCTTGAGCTGAGTAACTTGCTCGGCCATTTCAGAGGGTAATTGAGAGGCAAACACTTTGCTATGGATATGTCGTGCAGACCACGTCAGGATGGGCAGATGTCCTTATCTAAAGGACAAGTGTTTGGGGTTTTTTGTACATCAGCAATTGTTTCATACTTATTTATGGATTGTTACTTACTATTTTTTAAATTATTGATTTGAAATTCCACTATTTCTGATGGTGGTATTCAAATCCGTCTCCCCTGAACATTAGCTGTGGTTTGGGATACATGCTCTAGCAATAATACCACTAGGGCATCACTTCACCTGCTCACTGGTCACTCATCCCTGAAACCAGTGCATCATGAAGCTAAACCCATGATTCTGTGATCCCGACACCTTTCAGCACTCTGGTGATATCACTCAGTATCTCTCCATGTGGTATCCCTCACTGTGTGGGTCTAATTGCAGTCTCTGTCAGTGCTTCGCGCTCTTGCAGTTTCTCTAGATCCTGGGTCAACAGAATTCTACACTCCAGAAAGACACAGCAACACAGAGCAGGGATGGAGTTTGGGATTTTCCAGATCTCTGCGGGACTCAGAGCCATTCTCCTTGTGTAACCCTCACTGCATCAGTCTAATGTCCCATTCTGTCTATTTCTCTGTCTCCTGTAGGTACTCAGGAAGTTCCTGGCTCAATAGACTTCCCAACTGCTTGGTGTCTCGTCTGTCACCACATTGAAGATGTTTGGTCAGCCAAAGAGGCAAAGGGAAGAGAGATCTGGAGCCTTCAATGAATCATGCAGTGAGGTAAGATCACTCACAGTGTACAGAGCAGGGAGCAATGACAGGGCTCCAAACATCGGCAAACAAGACATGACACAGATGCAGTGCTGGAGGGGGAGCATTTTACAGACACACCCCAGGCTCAATCACCACGTCTACTTTAACTTACGTTGTGAGACAGCATCGGGAATTCAGAGCTATCAAACCAGGCCTCTGCTGTCTTAGTGAGCATCAGTACAACAGAGGTTAAAGCGGGCCTACCACAAGACGTTGGGAATACTGCCTGGAATCTTTCTCTTCTGTGTTCTCCCTCCAATACTGCACTAAGACTCAGTACCCTGTAACATTGTGTCTATGGCTTGGCTTGTGCACCAGTGTCTTCAATAATTTGTAACTCCTATAACAGTTCCTGTCCCAGTAACCTCCTCCCTTCCCTGTACTCCCTCCACATATTTGAAAGGTACTGCATTCTAGATTGCCATCCCTATTGCTGTAAATTGCTTCAGTGTCTACAACATGCTTTATTTAGGTTCTGTAATCCTCTTTAACTGGATACAGAGTCATATAGCACGGAAACAGAACCTGTGGTCCAACTCATCAATGCTGCCCAGGTTTCCTATACCGAACGAGTCTCATTTGCCTGCGTTTGGCCCTTTTCTCTTTAAACCTTCTCCTCTCCATGTACCTCTCCATGTTCCTGCCCAAATGTCTTTTCCATGTTGTAATTATTCTTGTTTCTCCCATGTGCCTCTGGCAGTCCATCGTCCGTAGATAATGTTGCCCCTCAGCTCCCTCTTTAAATCTTTGCTCTCTCACCTCCCGTTTATATCCTCTAGTTTTGAACTCACTTCCCCTTGGCTATTCACCATTGTTAGGAACCGTATGGTTTTGTAAAACTTTATAACGTCACTCCGTAACCTCTTCTGCCCAAGAGAACTATTTAGGACAATGTTACAAATATCTCCAACGTATCTAACAAAGTGCTGGACAATGATGGCAAGTGTCCTAAATGCCACTTTCGCCACGCTGTCCACCTGTAACTGTACCACTTGGTCTCTCACTGTTTGACAACACTGGCCAGAGCCCTCCCATTAATTGTGTCATTCATCCCTGGTTTGTCTTAACAAAATCCAATACCTGAATTAAACTCCATCTTTCATTCTGGTCCACTGGCCCAGTTGGACAGTGTATTCACTGTATTCGATTACTGTATTCCCTGCCCACTACACCATTGATTTGATCATCCACAAACTTACTAACAATGACTCCTATATTCTCACCCAAATCGTTTATGTAGGTGATGCATATCAGTGGACCCAGCCCTGAATCTTATGGCGCATCGCTGGTCACAGGCCTCCAGTCCGAACAACAACCCTTTCCCACCACCCTCTGTCTCCTGTTGTCAAGCCGATTTTGTATCCAGTTGGCTAGTTCCCCCGATCTCATGTGAACTAATCTTCCAAACCAGTATATCTTGATAAATCCTGTCAAAGACCCTGCTGATTTTTGTGGACAATGTATGGTCACCCCTTCAACAAAAGTATCAAGTTAATGAGACCTGACTTTGTACGCACAAAGCTGTGCTGACTATCTTTCATCAATCCTTACCTTTTCCAAATGCATGTGACTCATATCTGGCAGAATCACTTCAACAACTTACCCACCATTAGGCTAATTGATCTTTAGTTCCCTGGTTTTCTATTGCAGCCTTTCTTAAATAATGGAATGAAACCATATTCTTGTCATAGAGCCATAAAGCATGGAAACTGACCCTTCACTTGATACCCACCATAATCTCAAACTAAGCTCATCCCAGCTGCCTGTTGCTGGCCCAAATCCCTTCAAACCATTCCTGTTCACATGCTCATGCAAATGTCTTTTAAAGGTGGTAATTGTACCCACATGCACCCCTTCCTCAGGAGGTTCATTCCACACTCAAACCACCCTCTTTGTAACAATTTGCCCCGGTGTCTTTTTTTAATCTCTCTCTTCTAACTTTAAAAATGTGGTCTCTCCTCTTGAGAATCCCCCACTCTGAGGAAAAGGCACCTGCCATTAAATTGATCTATATATCTCATTATTTTTTCATAAAAAGGACTCAGCCTATCCAGCCATTTTTCAATCTCAAGCCTTCCATACCCAGCAACATCCTGGTTAATCTTGTCTGAACGCCTGCAGCTTAATAATATCCTCCCTGTAACTGGGCGGCCACAACTGGATGGAGTATTGCAGAAGAGGCCTCACCAATGTCCATACAATCTCAACATGACGTCCCAAATCCTACACTCAATGGACTGAGCAATAGTCAAACATGCCAAGCGCTGTCTTATCCATCCTGTGATGCAAACTTCAAGAAATATGTAACTGAACCTGGAGGTCTCTCCTCACTAAAACACTAACTGAGGCCCGAACATTAATTGTATAAGCTCTACTCTTGTTTTTTGTACTAAATGTATTCCTTGCATTTATTCAAATTGAATACCATCTACGGTTTTTAAGCCCATTCACCTATATTATCAAGGTCCCTTGGTAATCTTTGTAAACCTCCTTCACTGCCCACTATGCCACCCTCCAACCTTCCGGTACCTCACACTTGGCTGTCAATGGTACAAATACCTTTGCTAGGGGCTCCACCTTTTCTTGCCTAGCATCCCACAATGTCCTGTGATACACTTAATGAGGTCCTAGGGCTTTTCATACCTTTGTGTTTTTAAACCTCCAGCACCACCTCTTATAAAACATACACTCTTTTCAAGTCATAGAGATGGACAGAATGGCAACAGAGCCTTCGGTCCAACTCATCCGTGCTGACCAGGAGATCTAACACATCCATCCCATTTATCAGCATTGGTCCATGTACCTTAAAACCCTGGTTATTCATATTCCCATCCAGATACCTTATAAATGTTGTCATAATATCAGTCTCTGTTACTTTCTGTCTCAGCTCATTCCATACATGCATCACCATGTGCATGAAAAAAGCTGTCCCTTCAGTCCCTTTTAAACCTTTCCCCTCTAAACTTAAACCTATACCCTCTAGTTTTGGACTCCCCAACCTCTGGGAAAAGACCTTGAATATTTACCCAATCCATGTCCGTCATGTTTATATAAACCTCTGTCAAGTCACCCCTCAGTCTCCGATGCTCCACGGAAAATAACCCCAGTTTATTCAGCAACAACCCTGGCAACATCTTGTAAATCTTGTGTGAGCACTTTCAAGTTTCACAACATCATTCCTATAGCAGGCTGACTGGAATTGCCGAGAACTCCAATTGTGGTCTAACGTATTATTCGTGTTCCCTGAGTTCCCCAGTCTTTGTCCACAGTAAGATCTGGAGTGAAAAATTTGATTAGGGTCTTAGCAAATATCCTGCAGTTCCATACACGAATTGTCTCGTTGATATTTAAGGGCCCCAATTGTGGCCTGAAGTACTTGTTTACTTTTAATATTTTATACAATCGCTTTTGGATTCTCCTTATCCTTGCCTGCGGAGGCTTTTTCATGTATCTTTTCTGCATTACTGATTTCTACCCAAAGTATATTCCTACAGTCCCTATGATCCTCAAGGATTCCCTTGATCCAGCTGGCTATACCTGACATTTGCCCCCTTTTCCGTGACCAGACCCTCAAATGACAGCCAGCATTTCCAAATGCTGTTAGCATTGACCGACACACAAACAGGAACATGTTGGCGCTGAACGCTCAAATTATCTCACTTGTAAAATATTCTCACTTGCCAGACTTCCATTTCCCTGCAAATACACTCCGGAGTCACCTTTTGAAAGTTCCTGGCTAATACAATCAAGATTGGACTGGCCCCGTTCTATAAACTGAACTTGTGGATCAGGCCTGTCCTTTTCCAGAGCTATTTGTAAACTAGTAGAACTGTGGTCACTTTAGCAAAATGCGTTCCCACTAACGCCTCAGTCCCTTTCCCGATCTTGTTTCCCAAGGAGTGGTCAGGTTTTGCTCCTTTCTCTTTTCAGGCCGTTTACATATTGACTGGGAGTTTTCTGGAACGCAATTACCAAATTCCTCCCTTGCAAACACTGAACATTGGCAGTCCCAGTCTAAGTTTGGAGAGTTTAAAATATCCCTAAAATTACAGCCCTATTATTATGATTGATATTTGAGATCTCCCGACATATTTGTTCCTCAATCTGCCACTGGTTATTCGGGGTTAGTAGGACAATCGTATCAAAGTGATGACACGTTCTTATTTCTGAGTTCCACATAGCTTCATTGGGCGATCCCACTGGAATATCCTCTCTAAGTACTGCTGTGATGAATCATGAAATCAAAACACATCAGTACCACGCGTCCTCTCTTGCCTCCCCTTCGATGCTTCCTGTACCTTGAAACAATGAGCTGCCAGCCCGGCTCCTCCCTCAGCAGTGTTTCTGTAATAACTATAATCTCCCAGTCCCATGTTCCAATCCATGTCCTGTGTTCATCTTCCTTAGCTGTCAGGCCCCTTGCAATGAAATAAATGAAGTTTAATCATCAGTTTTCCCCCATTCCCTGTTATGTTCTTGCCTGCCTTGACTTTTGAAATCACTCTCTTTAACTTGTGTATCATCCTCAATCTTCATTCTGACCTTACAAGTGTTTAAGGTCCAATACCCTGCCAGACTAGTTTATATCCTCTCAAGCAGCTCTAGTAATTGACCCAATCAGGATATGGGTCTCCCTCCCGCTCCCAGTTCAGGTGTCTTCCCCACGCTGTCTACATGTGCTGACCCCTTCAAGGATCAATTGACATATCCACCAAGGTCTCTGTGTTCCTCAGTACGCCGCAAGGACTGACCATTCATTATGTCTGTCCGTTGCTTATCATACCTCCCACAAGTTATTACCTCACATTGATCTGAAATAAGCTCTGCTCAGATTATCATCTGATTGACATCGGACTGCAGCCTGAGAACATCCCCCTCATTGTGGACAACACCCTCACCTTTCGTGGCATCTGCAAACCGACAAATGACACCTTCCCCTTTCGCATCCAAGTCATTAATGTACATCATAAACAACAGTGGTCCCTGCACAGATCCCTGTGGTGCACCCGCTGGTGAAAGAATTTCAAACACAAAGACATCTATCTGCTAATTTTAATTCCAATTTGCCAACCTGCCTTGGATCCCAATGGCTCTTTACCTTTGGATCAGCCTTCCATGACGGACCTTGACAAAGGCCTTATTCAAGTCCATGTAACCCACATCATCTGCACTACCCTCATCAATATTCTTAGACACCACTTCAAAAAATGAATTCCTCAGACAGTATCTTTCTCTACTCAATCCGTGATGACTAAGCTGAGTTGATCACTGCCTCTTCACTTCTGGACTATTCTATTTCCAAAAATGACTTTTAAACCTAGTGTTATGGTCACCATCGCCTAAACATGACAAAAATCCTTATGTTTGCCATCTTGTCCAGCACCTACTGCCCACTCTGTCTGTAACATCCAGCCCTTACTGACCTCCCCATCTGTGTACCTTCCTCCAGCCTCTCCAGCACATGATGTCTCTGTAACCTTCTCCAGTCCCCACAGCACTCCTCCATCCTGTCCTACAGCACCTCATTACCTCTAACCTTCCACCTCCCTGTCTGTACAGAGTCCTTCAGTTCTGTAGCGTTTCCTGCCAACCCTCTCTTTGAGTAACGTTCTGAAGCCACTTGAACCGTTCCAATATCTGTAACCTTGCCCTCTCTTTCCATACCTCGCTGTCTCTGTAACAAACTCCCTTCTCTACAATGTTCCGTACCTCTGACCACCTCCAGTCAGTACTAGCATTTCTAGCTCTCGAACATCCTGCAGCCACTAAAACCATTCATGTGTCTGAAACCTCCTCTCAATTGTTGTAACAACATTCATTCACACAACTGCCTCTGTCTATAACCTCAGCCAGTCCATAGCATCTTTGCTAACTCTGGAACCTCACCCAGTGTGTACAACTCTGAGTCGTGCTAACTTCATTCAGTCTCCCCAACCGTCCCTACCTCTTATTGCCTGGAGATTCCACAGCCCTCCCTATTTCGTTAACCTCCTCCAGTCCCTCTCATGGACACCATCTATGTAACCTTGTCCTATTCCTGACTATATATTCCTTCTTATCCAATAAACCCTTGTGAACTTTGGAACGTGGTCTAATGTCTGCAGTGCTCTGTGTAATCAGACACAGGGATGGCTCAGTGGTTAACACTGCAACCTCACTGCGCCTGGGACCTGGCTTCGATTCCAGCCTTGGGCGTTTGTCTTTGTAGACTTTGCATGTTCTCCTTCCGACTGCGTGGGTTTTCCCGGGCGCTCTGGTTTCTTCCCACAGTCCAAACGTTGCACGATCAGTGGAATGACTATCATAAAGTGTGGTTTAGGAGAGTTAACCATGAGAAATGGAGGGTTTAATGGATAGGTAGAGGGGTGGATCTAGGTCAGATGCTCTTCAGAGGTATGGAATGGACTGGTTGGGCCGAATGGCCTGGTTCCAGGCTGTGGAGATTCTATTCAGACTTTTGTCCAGTCCTGCCAACCATCCCTGTCTCTTGCACTTTGCCTCATCCCCAGTATTCTCCTTAACACTGTAATCTCCTCCAGTCTCTAAAACACTCCTTGGCGATGTAACCTTCTCCAGTCCTTACAAAAATCGATATGACTGTCACCTCTTCCTGCTTTTCGAACACTGTCTATAACTATTACCATTTGTTACACCACTCCCAATCACTGTTTGTCCTGTAACTCCCATGAACATTCATATGTCTGAAACTCATCTGGACTGTTTCAACTTCCCTTTGACAGTTATGTGCTGAGACTTGCTCTATATCAGTGAAGTAATTAAGTCTTGGTATCCCTCATTATTGTAACCTCCCTCCAGACTTACAGCACTTTGGGTCTGTAGAAGCTCTTTTCAACTGCACAGTCATCTCTGTGTCTGCAATCTCCTCCAATCCCCATAAAACATTCTCTCTGAGCTCCTCTGTAGTCCATGAAACACTCCCTAACACTGTCTTTATCAGCTTAACCTCCGCCAAAACACAACCTTCCCTATCTGTGTAAATCCCTACAGCAGTCCCTATCCCTCTAAGCTCCGTCTAACAATATAACCCTCCATGTCTGTGTATTCACCTTCAGTCCCTACATCTCTCCCTATCTGCGTAACTTTCTCCATGCATTTTTGCCTCACTCTATTCAACGGTCCCTGTCAGTGTAATCTCTTCCAGACCTGAAAACTCTCCCTCTCTTTCACTTTCTCAGGCCACACAACCCTCACTATCTGTAATCTATTCCTATTTGAGAAACCTCCCTCTGTAAACTGCTCCAACTCTTCAAGTCTCCATAAGCTCCTACAGCTCTTACAGCCCTCCCTATCGACAAAATCTCTTCCAGTCCCGTAGACACCAACAGTCTGTGGATACCCGAACACTATCCCTATCTGTGTAATCCTCTCAGGTCTCTGCAGCACTCCTGATCTGTAGAACTCACTTCAATGCCTGTGACTCTCCCAATCAAGTTTCTACAAAACCCACTATCTATTTAACACCTTCACGTCACTATCACCCCCCCCCCCCCCCCGTCAATATTGGCTCCTCCACTGTCTCCACCATCTACCCATATCCATGACCTTGTCCAGCTCTTATACCCCCATCTGTGTAAACGTCATCCTCATCTACAACCTCCTCCTGTTAATGCTGTGCTCCCTTATCTGTGAAACTGTCTCCCACCAAACGTCCTGCACCAATCTGTGAAAAATATTCCAGAGTCCGCATCCTCCATGTCTAAACAACCTGCAGAACCTAAGCCTTCCTATATCTATAACCATCTTCAGTCATGACTACCCTGAATATCTCTGTTTGTTCGTCCAGTCGATACAAACATCTTTATCTCTGTGATCTGCTCAGCTCCCTAAAACATTCCCTGTCTGTGATCCAGCCCTGTCCTACAAACATCCTTATCCCTGTAAACTTCTCCATCCCTCCTAAATTTCCAAACTTCATGAACCCCTATCATCCTTGTAGCCCTCCACATTTCTGTAACCTCCTGTGGCTCAAAGGTCCTCCCGCTCTGTGAAACCACCTCCCCGACATACATCCCTCCCAGTCTGGGTCCTCTGCTCCAGATCAGACCATTGATATCTCTGTAAACACCTCCACTCCTGAAAACTCTTCCCATTTGTGTAACCTCTTTCAGACCCCATACTCTCCAGCTTCCTGCATCCTCTTCCTGCCATTGCTACCAAAACCACGTGTTTATGTAATATCACCAGTGCTTACACCCTCCCCAACTCAGGAACCTCTTGTAGTCCTAACAAAACACCTAAACTGTGAAACCTCTTAATTCCCTACCGTCCTCTCTTTCTCCCTCCTCAGATGCCTTCATCACCATGAAACCTCATAATTGCTGAAGCCTCCTTTTGAAGCTGCAAACCTCCTAATGTCTTCAAAATCCTCGTGTCCTGATATTCGTCCCTATCTCTGTAACTGCCGCCACCCTCCAGTGCCCTTCTGGGGAAAATGGCAGAGGAGGGAAGATTTGTGGAGTCCGGGCCATGTTACTGAGGTAGAATCCTGGGAATTACAGATTTAGTCTAATGTCTGTGGTGTGCAGATTATTGGAGAGGACTCTAAAGACAGGATTTATGACTACTTGGAAAACCATAGTTAAATTAGCCACAAACCTTATTGAATTCTTTGAGGATATGGCTGAATACGTTGATGGATCATTCACAAAATGAGGAGGCATGGGGAACAGGGAAATCTATCTGTCTGGATACAGGATTGGATGGCCCAGAGAAGACAGAGTATGGCAGCAGTGGGCAGTATTGAGCCTGAAGCTCAGTGACCAGTGATGTTCTGTAACAATCGGCTCTGGGACCATGCTCTTTGTGATTTTTAGAAATGAACTGCATGTGGATGTTTGAGAGTGGGTTAGTAAGTTTGTCAATGAAGGTTGGCGAAGTGGTGGGTAATGTGGAGGGCTGTTGTAGGTTGCAATGGGATATTGACAGGACGCAGAGCTGGGCTAGAAGTGGCACATGGAGTTCAATCTGGAAAAGTGTGACGTGATTCATTCTGGAAGATTGCATTTGAATGCAGAATACAGGGTGATAGGCAGAATACTTGGTAGTGTGGAAGAACAGAGAGATCATGGGGTCCATGTCCACAGATCCTTCAAAGTTGCCAATTGATTTTAAGAGCCATGAGGTTTTACTGCATCTTTATAGCAGCCTGGTGAGACCATACTTGGAATATTGTGTTCACTTCTGGTCCCCTCTTTACAGCAAGGATGTGCAAGTTTTAGAGAGCATACTCAGGAGATTTACCAGGATGCTGCCTGGAATGCAGGGCATTTCTTATGAAGAAAGGTTGAGGGAGCTAAGGCTTTGCTCATTGCAGTGAAGACAGGGGCGGGGCGACTTGGCAGTGCTGAACAAGATGATGAGAGCCACAGAGAGAGTGAATAGTGAGAGACTTTTTCTCCTATCGCATAAGTGGCTGTTACAAGGGGGTATAATTTTAAGGTCAACCGAGGATGGATAAAAGGATAGAGGTGGTTGGAATGCATTGTCAAAGGTGGTAGTAAAATTAGATACTTTCGGGACATTTAATAGACTCTTGAGTAGGCACATGAATGATAGTAAAATGACTGGTGTTAGATTAGTTTGATCTTACAATTGGATACAAAGTTGGCATGGCATCATGGCTGAAGGGTCATGTGCTGTACTGTTCTGTGTTCTACGTTCCGTGTGGTAAACTGGGTAATAAACTCAGATCACTGTAAAAGAATATGGCATTCAGGAGGAGGTAGTCATCTGGATACAAAATTGGCATGATGGTAAGAGACAGAGGGTGATGGGAGACATGTTTTTTTGACTGGAGGCATGTGACCAGCGGTGTAGTGGGTCCACTGTTGTTTGCCATTTGGATAAATGGTTTGGTTGGGAGTATTGGTTTCCTGGTAAGTAAGCTTCTTGGGTGACACTGAAATTGGTGGCAAAGTGGTTAGTGGAAAAGGTTATCTATGATACAACAGGATGAACAATACTGCTGGGATAGTAGGCTGAAGAATTGCAGATGGAGTTTAATTATATATCTGTGAGGTGTTCCATTTTGATGAAACAAACCAGGGTGGACTTGTACAGTTAATGTTCAGGCCCTGGGTAGAGTTGTCAATCAGTGACATAGGGACGCAGGTACACAGTTCTTTGAAAGTTGCGCTACAAGCAAACAGGCTGGCGTTTGGGACGCTTACCTTCATTGGGCAGAGCATTGAGAGTAAGAGTTGGGATGTCATGTTGTATCTGTACAAGACATTGGTGAGGACACCATAACAGCATTGCTGATAAGTCGGAAGAACTCATATGGTTAACTTACCTGCTTTAGGCAAGAACATCAAATATTCTAACCTTGTCTGGCCAACATTGGACTCCAGACCCACAGCAATATGGCTGACTCTGAGGAGCCCTCTGGGTAATTATCAGTGGGGTCAAAGAATGTTAGTCCAATGCAGTGACAACCACATCTCATGAATGAATAAATGAAAATACATATGTCCCTCCCCACCTCTGCAAACCCCTCCAGCTGCAGCAATCCGTACTGGTTTTGTAACACCGTTAGGGTCCTGACCACTCTCTGTAACACTCTCACCACTTCCAGCACCTTCCCCTTCCCTGTTCCTGACGTGTCATTAAACCCTGTCAATGATTCCCCTTCCCACTGCCTCCCTCCTGCTAGCAAACTCTTTGCAATCCGTTTAACACTTACTCCTAAAACCTTCTCTCACTTCCGGATTTTAGATACTTTTTGGTGATCTTCTCAACCTCATACTCGATTTTGTCCTGAGTGAGGGACAGGTGTGAGTTTCTCGTTGAGGTTTTGTCTGTTTCAATGGAATGTCCGTTTCTTGAGTGTTTTACACTGTTCATTCAAATGTTTTCCACTGTTCATTTACACACACGTTTCAGTCTTTTTAGCCTATTTACCTTGGTCAGTTCTCCTCTTAAACTCATGTAATTGGCTATTTTTGTTTTTAATTGTAGCTTGTCCTTTCTATGATTCACTTTAACATTTGATATTGCTTTAAACTGCACTTTATCACAATTTCCCGGATGATCTCTCCGGGTGACATTACTCATTCACTAAGTTTCATCACACAATGGTCGATCTGGCATCGTGCAACTGGCTAGGGCTGTAACTATGTGTTATTCAAAGAAATACTGAAAACAACTGTCCGCACTCCCCTTCCAATATCACTGTTGTCAGTGTGATTGTCCCAGATTATAAGAATTTTGAAGTTTCACTGAATTGTCATTATGCCTTTATTAAAAATTTCAATGAGTTCCTGTTTAATGCAGCGATGAGCAATGAAATGCTGTTTGGTGGCCGAAAACTGTTCTGCATTTTTGTGCCCTTGGCAAGTAATAGCCTGAATTTACGTTCAGACTGACTCTACTTCATGATCTGCGGCCAAATGCTTTCTCTGTAATGCCGTTGGTATCCATTATTGCTAGCGGTGTCTAACTCTCTTTTATCTCTGAAACAAATCCATCTACCTTATTGCAGAGACTTTGTCCATTCCAAAAAAAAAATACGTTTCCTACAATTTCCTATCACAAACCGTTTCCCTGATGTACAGTTTTAGTTAAACTCTGTCCCTTCCTGTTCCTTTCTGCTTGTCTTCAGCGACATCCCCATGTTGTTCTGATGCTTCACCTTTTCTGTTTGGATTTGGAAAGCTCCTTTCACCTGAACCCTGTCCCCGCATCCGCTCTGTCAGTATAAAGACCTGTCCATAAGCCTACTAACATGATTGGCCAGGTCATTGGTTCCAGCACGGGGGTTCCAGTGGGACCATCCTAATGGATTATATTTTAAATCAGGGTATGGGGTGTGGGTTTCTCTGGCTGACCAGCCTTTCTTGCCCAGCCCTAGCTGCCTCTGAGCTGAGTAACTTGCTCGGCCATTTCAGAGGGTAATTGAAAGGCAATCACTTTGCTGTGAGTATGTCGTACAGACCACGTGAGGATGGCAGATGTCCCCAAGTGTTTATGATGAACAAACGTTATTTTGGACGTCAGCAATAGTTTCGTACTTATTAATGGATTGTTAATTGCAATTTTTAAAAAAAGTATTGACTGCAAATTCCACCACTTCTGATGGTGGGATTCAAATCGGTCTCCAGTGAACATTGGGTGATGTTGTGGATACATGCTCTAGCATTAATAACACGAGGCCATTACTTCACCGGCTCAAAGGTTGCTCATTGCTGAGCACTGATACCAGTGCATCAGGAACCTAAACCTGTTCTTCTGACATAAGTTTCATTATGAAATCTTCCTGCTATCTGCTGATATCACTCAGTCTCTCTCCCTGTGGTATCCCTCACTGTGAGGGTCTAATTACTGCCTCTGTCAGCGTCTCTCGCTTTTGCAGCTACTCCAGATCCTGACCTAACAGAATCCTCCAATCCAGAGAGACGCAACTGCACAGGCCAGGGATGAAGACTGGGATTTTCCAGATCTCTCTGGGACTCGCTGCCATTCTCTCTGTGTAACCCTCACTGCATCACTCTAATTTCCCATTCTGTCTATTTCTCTGCCTACTTTCGGTACTCAGGAATTTCCTGACTCAGTAGACTTCCCAACTACTGGGTGTCTCGTCAATCACCACATTGAAGGTGGTTAGTCAGCCACAGAGACAAAGGGCAGGAAGACTTGGAATCTTCAATAAATCCTGCAGTGAGGTAAGACCACTCACAATGAAGAGAGAAGAGAGGAATGAGAGAGCTCCAAACATCGGCTAACAAAAGATGACATAGATACAGTGCTGGAGGGGGAATATAGTACAGGCACACCCCAGGCTCAGTCACTGCCCCTACTGTCAGTTCTGTTGTTCTGAGACTCACTACTCCACAACACTCTATCTGTGGCAAGTCTTACGGACCAGCGTCTTCAAAAATTTTTAACTCCAATAACAGTTTCTGTCCCTGTAACCTCCTCCTTTCCCAATAGTCCCTCCACATATTTGTAACGTACTACATTCCAGACTAAAATCCCTATATCTGTAACTTTCTTCAGTGTCTACAACATGCCTTATCTCGGTAGTCTCCTCCTCCAATAACTGGAGGTAGAGCCATGCTGCACAGAAACGGTTCTTTGGTCCAACTAGTCCACGCAGTCTGGAGTCCCTGAACGAGTCACATTTCCCTGCATTTGATCCATATCCCTTCAAACCTTCTCCTCTCCATGTACTGCCCAAATGTCTTTCCGAAGTTCTTATTGTACTTTTCTGTACCACGTCCCCTGGAAGCTCATTCTATATCTGAACCATCCTCTGTTTGGAAAATTTTCTCCTTCAAACCCTTTTAAGTTTTTTTCTCTCACATCTCATAATTATGCCCTCTAGAACACAGATCATAGAACATGGCAGCGAGGTACAGGCCCTTCCGTCCTCAGTGTTGCGCCAACCTGTGGAACCAATCTGAAGTCCATCTTACCTTCCCTAATCCATTCTCAACCACATGCCTATCCAACGACCGTTTAAATGCCCTTAAAGTTGGCGAGTCTACTACTGTTGCAGAAAATGCATTCCATTCCGTGACTATTCTGAGTACCACTGACATCTGTCCCATACCTATTAATTAATAACAATATTAATATCTACCTCAATTTAAAGCTATCTCCCCTCGTGCTAGGCATCGCCATCCGAGGGAAAAGGCTCTCACAGTCCAAACCATCTCACCCTCTGATTATTTTGTATGTCTCAATCAATTGGCCTCAAATGTCTTTTCTCGAACAAAAACAGAGTCAAGTCCCTCAACCTTCCTCATAACTGGAGGTTATGAACTCCTTCCCTCCATACCAGGTAACATCCTAGTAAATCTCCTTGGAACCCTTTCCAAATCTTTCACATATTTCATCTAATGAGGTGTTCTGAACCAGAGGCAACTCTCCAGATGCGGCTGCACCAGAGTTCTGTACAACTGCAGCATTATCTCATGGTTCTGAAACTCCATCCCTGTACCAATAAAAGCTCACATGCTGAATGCCTTCTTAACAACCCTATCAACCTGGGTGGCAACTTTCAAGGAACTATGTACATGGACACAGTGATCTCTCTGCTCATCTGCACTACCAAGATCTGCTTTACCCACATCCACCTGTTTGGTCACCTCAAAGAAGTCAATAAGGTTTGTGAGGCATGACCGACCCTTCACAAAACCGTGCTGACTATCCCTCATCAACTTATTCATCTCCAGATGGTTATAAATGCTAGCTTTTACACACCTTCCCAGCACTTTACCCAAAATCAAAGTAAGGCTATAATTACCCGGGTTCAATTCCCGCCTCAGGCGACTCTCTGTGTGGAGTTTGCACATTCTCCCTGTGTCTGCGTGGGTTTCCTCCGGGTGCTCAGGTTTCTTCCAAAATCCAAAAATGTGCAGGTTATGTGAATTGACCATGCTAAATTGTCCGTAGTGTTAGGTGAAGGGGTAAATGTAGGAGTATAGGTCTGGGTGGTATACGCTTCGGCGGATCGGTGCGGACTTGTTGGGCCGAAGGGCCTGTTTCCACACTGTAAGTAATCTAATCTAATTACCAGGGTTGTCTCTATTCCCTTTCATGGACAAGGGGATAACATGTGTTGTCCTCCAGCCTTCTGGCACTGACGACATAAAGATCAAAGCCAAAGTTTCGGCAATCTCCTTCCTGGCTTCCCCGAGAAGCCAAGGATAAATCCCACCTGGCCTAGTGGACTTACCGACTTTTTCACTTTCCAGAATTGCTAACACCTTTTCCTTTTGCAGTTCAATCCCATCTGGCTATGGGCTCCAGTACCCTGGGGTAAAGACGTTGGCTAATCAACTTACCTGTGCCCTTCATGGTTTTCTAAGCCTTTATAAGGTCACCCCTCAGCCACCTACACCCAATGGAAATGCGAAAGACAATGATATAAATATTTCTGCTCGTGTCCCTGCCACCACTTTGCCACAATGTTCTGGGGAACATTTGTTCAGGATCTAGGCCTTTCTCTACATTTGTGTTCTAAGACCTCCAGCACCACCTCTTCCATAATGGGAACTCTTTACAAGCCATCGCTGTTTCTTCCCTTTGTTTCCTAGTCTTTTTCTGCAGTACGTTCTGACATGAAATGCTCATTTAGGCCCTCGCCCATCTCCTGTGTGTCTATACTTGGATGGCCTCACTGATCTTTGAGGAGCCCTAGTGTCTGTCCAGTTGTTTTTGTGTAGTTGCATGCTGTAGAAAATTATTTGCATTCTCGTTAGCCTTATCTGCCAAATCTATCTCATCCCCCCATGTTGCTTTCCAGTATATCCAGCCTCTCCGATTCTGTCAAACCCTCCAGTATCAGTAAAATCTTCTTCAATATTTGCTCCATTTACAGTTTCAGGAAATGCTTCTTCAATCAGGATGATCAGAATTCTCTGCAGTACTCCAAAGCTGTGTTGACTATCCATAATCAATTCTTGCCGTTACGCACCACTGATATCAAGCTAATTGGTATTTATCTCACTGGCTTTCTCTCGCAGCCTTTCCTAAACACTGGTACAACATTAGCCACTCTCCAGGCTTCCAGATCATCACCCGTGGCTGTCAGTGACAGAAAAATCTCTTTATGGGACACAAATTTCTTCCTGAGCTTCGCACAATATTCTGGGATGTGCTTGATTAGTTCCCATGGAATTGTCTCCCTTATATGCATTTAGAAACCTCCAGTACCTCCTGTTAAGTGGGGTCTTGTGAATACATCACTGTTTATTTCCCTGACATCCCCTGTCTTTCTCCACAGTAAGCTCAAACATGATATTTTTGGTGAGGATCTCACCCATCTTCTATGGGTCCACTTCATCTTCAAGGAGCCATGTTCTGCCCCTAGTTAATCTTCTATTGACAATATACTTGTAGAATCTCTTTGGAATTTCCTCAGCCTGATCTGCCAACTCTTTTTGTGGTCCCCTTTGTGCCCTCCTGATTTCGCTCTTAAGTGAATTATTCCACCCACAATGTTCTTCGATAGATTCCCTTAATCCAGCTGTCTATATGTGACATGTGTCCCCTTTTTGTTGACCAGATCCTCAATATCCCCAGTCATCCAGAGATTCCTACTTGTGTCAGCATTGTCATTCACACTAATAGGAATATGATGGCTCTGAACTCTCATTTTAACTCCCTTTTGAAAGCTTCCCACCTGCCTGACGTCCCTTTTCCAGCACATAGCCTTCACAATCAATTGTTAAAAGCTCTTGACTAATAACATCTGGATTAAGGAAAGGCCAGTTTTGATCTTTAACTTGTGGACAAGGTTTGTCCTTTGCCATCGCTATTTTCCAACTAATACGATTGTGATCACTTTGCCAAAGTGTTGCCCCACTAACAACTCAGTCCCTTTCACTACTTTGCTTCCCAAGGCGAGGTCAGGTTTTACCTCTTCCTGCAGTCCGACGATTTACATTTTGACTGGGACAGCTTTCTTGTACATGTCGAGCAAATTCCTCGCATCCAAGCTCTGAACACTCTAGTAGTCCGAGTCTAGGTTTGGAAAGTTAAATTCCCTGACTATTACAGCCCTATCATTCTTACAGATATCTGAACTCTCCCGTCATATTTGCTACTCAAATTCTCGCTGACTGTTGGGGGCCTGTAGTACAGTCATATCAAACTGATAACCCATTCTCATTTCTCAGTTGCACCATTGTAACTTCACTGGGCGATCCCCAGGAATCTCCTGTCTAATTAATGCTACAATGTTTTCACTGATCAGAAACTCCAATACCCCTCCTCTCTCACCACCTGTTCTGTCCTCAACCTTCAGATTGTAGCCTGAGATCATCGCCCTCACTGTGGACAACAGCCTCACCTTTCATGTCATCTACAAACTTACAAATGATACCTTGTGCTTTCACATCGAGTTATTATTGTGCATAATACTGTTCAAAATAATTTGAGTAATAGATAGAGTCAATAGCCAGAGACATTTCCCCAGGGCAGGATTGACTGATACGAGAAGTCATAGTTTGAAGATATTAGGAGGAAGATATAATGGAGACATCAGAGGTAGGTTCTTTACGCAGAGAGTTGTGAATGCATGGAATGTATTGCCAGCTGAGGTGGTGAAAGGAGAGTCATTGGGGCATTTTCGCGACTGCTGGACATGCACATGGATAGGAAAGAGTTGAGGGGTGTATAGGTTAAGTTACTATATTTTACATTAGGAATAAGTCTCAGCACGACTTCGTGGGCCTAAAGGCCTGTGCTGTGCTGTCCCTTTCTATGTTCTATGCCCTATTATAACCAGCAATGGTTGTTACACAGATCCCTGTGGTACACTCGCTGGTGAAAGAATTTCAAACACAAAACTTACCCTCCACCGTTGTGCATCCAGGTTGCCAAATTGCCTTGGATCCCTTTGGTCTGTTGGACCAGCGTTCCATGTGGGACCTTGTCAAATGTCTTAATGAACTCCATGTAACCCACATCTTCTGCACTGCCCTCATCAAAATCCTCAATCGTAATTTCAAACAAAGATCTCAACTGAATTTGGGAGAGGATCTTACTCTACCAAATCCGTGATGAGTATCCATAATGGATCTCTGCCTTTCCAAATGTTGATTCATTCTGTCCCTCAGAATTGTTTCCAATAATGTTCCTCTCCCTGCTGTCAGACTATCTGCTCTGTAATTACCTGGCCAAACCCTGCTTCCCTTCCTGAATAAAGGAACAACATTAGTTGTCCTCCAGTCATTCGGCACTTCACCCGTAGCCAGCAAATTATTAAATATATCCACGAGGGTTCCAGCAATCTCCTCCTTTAGCAGAACAAGGGGGGCGTGTTTGACTTGAACCAGAGGGCATCAGTATCCCTGGGGGGAGATTTGTTTGTCTTATCCCGGAGGGTTTAAACTAGTTTGGCAGGGTTTTGGACTCTGAGTAAGAGAAGGCCCATTGACCAGTCAAGTGAAAAATGCATCAGCCTACGAGAGCAAGTTTTCTATCCAGGACATCGAGGGGCACAGTCAAGGGAAGGAAAAAGACTTTTGATTTAAAGCGCATTTATTTCAATGCACATGGCCTGACTGGTAAGGCAGATGCGCTCAGAGCATGGATTGGCTCTGGGTACTTGGATATCATAGACATAAATGAAACATGGCTGAGAGAAGGGCAGGACTGGCAGCTCAGTGTTCCAACATACAGAAGCTACAGTCGGGACAGAAGGACAAGTAAGTGAGGAGGAGGAGGTGCCCTTTTGATAAGGGAGGACATAACAACAGTGCTTAGAGAGAATACTCTTTCGGCGTGATCAAATGAGGCCATATGTATAGAAATTGCAAACAAAAAAAGGATGGTCAGTCTGCTGGGATGTTGGTCTGGACCTCCAAACAGCCAGTGGGTACTAGAGGAGCAGATGTGAAGAGAGATTGCAGGTACGGAAAGAAATAATAGGGCAGTATTGGTTGGAGATTTTAACTTCCCCTGTATTGACTGGACCACCCAGAGTGTAAAAGGCTTGTATGGGGTGTAATTTGTCAAATATGTCCAAGAAAGTTTCCGAGATCAATATGTAGAGGGCTGCACTCTACTCAGGCGGCTTCAAACGAGATCTCCCCTCAGAAAACGGGATCGGGCGAGTGACTGAAGTGGCAGATGGAGAGTACTTTATGTCCAGTGACCACAGCTGTCTTAGTTTAACATAGTTATTGAAAAAGATCAGGCAGGTCCATGTATTAAGGTCTTAAACTGGAGTAGGGCCACTCTTGGGGCCATTTGGCAGGATCGAGCAGAGGTTGATAGGGTGAATTAAAAATCACACAACACCAGTTATAGTCCAACAGGTTTATTTCGAAGCACCAGCTTTTGAAGTGCAGGTAATCATTCTTAAAGATGAAAACTTAAACTGAATGTGTTTGATATTACATTCCATGTCACTGCCATCCTGTTGTTATAAATTCTGTGCCTTATGATTGTGCTCCACCTGATGAAGGAGTGCTCTGACATCTAGTGCTTCCAAATAAACTTTTTGGACTGTAAGCTGGTTTTGTGAGATTTTTAAGGTTGTTCATCCCAGTCCAACGCCGGCTCCACCACATCATGCTCCCATCAACTGGGTGAGACTGTGTGAAGGAAAAGGAATGACTGGCAAATGGGAGGCTTTGAAAAGTGGGATAGCAAGAATCCAATATGTCTCTGATTGAGTGAAGGGAAAAGCTGACAGGTTTAGGGATCCCTGTCTGATGGGGGATATTGAGGCTCTGTTCAATAAAAAGAAGGCACATATTGTCTTCAATGTTTCTGTATCTACGTAATCTCTTCCAGTCCTAAAGACACGATTACTCGGTGGAGACTTTACAATCCTCACAGGTCCCTTCAGCACTCCCGATCTGTAGAATCCACTGAAAGCCTATAATTCTCTCGATATAATTCTGACAAGATTCACTATCTGTATAATGTCATCCAATCGCTAACACACACCCTATCAATGTGAGCTCATCCTGTATCTCCATCCAGTTACTCATCTCCATAACCTTCTCCAGCTCTTACACCCCTTTCTGTGTAAATGTCACCCTCCCATACAACCCTTCCCACTTTGACCAAACTGGAGGAGGTTACTAATATTCCCTTATCTGTGAAACTGTCTCCAACCAAAATTACTGCCCTTCTAGAATATCTGTCAGTCTCCACAGACTTCATATCTAAATAATCTGCATCTTCCAATAAACATGTTCAGTCATGACTACCCTCCATATCTCTGTTTGGTCCTCCAGTCTGTACAACCCACTTTATCTCTGTCATCTGCTCCATTTACCGAAAACCCTCACTGTCTGTGTAAACCGCTCCATCCTACCAACTTCCTTCTCCCTGCAAACTGCCCATCCCTCCCAACCTCCCTATCTCCACGAACTCCTGCAGGCCTTACAGCTCTCCACATTTCTGTAACACCCTGTGGCTCTATGGTCTTCCCTCCCGGTGAAACCACCTCCAGTCCCCACGACCCTCCCAGTCTGGGTAATCCGCAACAGATCCGACCATTGCTGTGTCTGTAACCGCCGACAATCCTAGTAAACCTCCCTAATGTATCTATTCATTCAGATACCATCCTCTCCAGCCTCCCGAAACCTCTTCCTGTCATTGTAACCCTCCCTATTTAGAACACAGAACAATACAGCATAGTATATGGCCTTCAGCCCTCAATATTGTGTCCAACTTTTACCAGTCTCTAAGATCAATCTTACCTGCAAACCATTCAAGGAACAAAGAAAATTACAGCACAGGAACAGGCTCTTCAGTTCTCTCAGCCTCCGCCAATCCAGATCCTCTGTAGAAACCTGTCGCCTATTTTGTGAGGATCTGTACCCCTTTGCTCCCTGCCCATTCATGCATCTGTCTGGATACATCTTAAGTGACGTTATCATTACCGCCTGTGCCACCTCTGCTGGCCACGCGTCCCATGTCCCCATCACCCTCTGCATAAAGATCGTTCCAGCGTATCTTGCCCCGCTTGCTTTGAACTCGTGACCCCCAGTAATTGAGTTCCGCACTCTGGGGAAAAAAAAACTTCTTGCTATCCATCCTGTCTATACATCCCATGATTTTGCAGAGCTCAATCATGTCCCCAGTCAACCTTCATCTTTCTAATGAAAATAATCCGAATATATTCAATCTCTCCTCATTACTAGCGCCCTCTATACCAGGCAAGCTCCTGGTGAACATTCTCTGCACCCTCTCCAAAGCATGCACCTCCTTTTGTTAATGTGGCAACCAGAACTGTATGTAATATTCTAAATGTGACCGAATCAAAGTCCTATACAACTGTAATGTGACCTGCCAACTTTTGTACGCGATACCCCTTCGAATAAAGGAAAGCATGCCATAGGCCGCCGTGACCAATATACTGTCCAGCGTTGCCACATTTAAGGAAAAATGGGCCTGAATACCCAGATCTCTCTGTACATGAATTTTCCCCAGGACTTTTTCATTTACTGTATAGTTCACATTCCAATTCCGAAATGCATCACCTCGCAATTGTCCGGATTGAACTCCATCTGCCATTTCCCAGCCCGTCTCTCCAATCTATCTATATTCTGCTGTATTCTCTTACAGTCCGCTTCCCTATCTGCTACTCCACCAATCTTAGTGTCATCTGCAACCTGCTAATCAAGGAACCAATACCTTCCACGAAATCATTGATATGTATCACAAGCAACAGTGGTCCCAGCACGGATCCCTGTGGAACACCACTGGTCACAGGTCTCCGTTTTGAGAAATTCATTTTGCTATCATTCATGTGTCTATCCAAAAGTTACTTAAATGTATCTGACTCTACCACCCACACTGGCAATATATTCCACTCACCCACCACACTCTGTGTAAAGAAGCTACCTCTGACAACTCCCCTCAACCTTCCTCCAATTACCTTACAATTTTGCCTCCTAGTTACAGCCATTTTCGCACTGGGAAAGATCTCATGCCACCCACCCTATATCTTCCTCTCATAATCTCGTACCTCTATCAAGTCACTTCTCGTCCTTTTTCATTCCAAAATGAAAAGCCCTGGCTCCCTCAAACTTCCTTCGTTTGACGTCCCCTCCAAACCAGGCAACATCCTGATAAATCTCCTCTGCAACCTCTCCAAAACTTCCACATTTTTCCTGTAATGAAGCAACCAGAACTGAACACAATATTCTAATTGTGGTCTAACCACAGGATGTATCGAGCTGCAACATAACCTCATAGCTCTTAAAC
The DNA here is from genome assembly GCF_020745735.1 of Hemiscyllium ocellatum. Classification (NCBI taxonomy): domain Eukaryota; kingdom Metazoa; phylum Chordata; class Chondrichthyes; order Orectolobiformes; family Hemiscylliidae; genus Hemiscyllium; species Hemiscyllium ocellatum. Next base: position 1,526,624 of record NW_026867841.1, read on the forward strand.
TCAAGGCCCCTGCAAACGAAAGCTGACACATCATTAGCTTTCTTAACAACCCGAACAACTTGGTTCTCAAATGTGAAGGATCTCTGGACATTGGTCCAAGATTTTTCTGCTACTCTTCACTGTCAGGAATCCTGCATTCACCCTGTAAAGTTTTTCTGCAGAATCCTTCAAAAGTAAACTCTCCCTATTTTGTTATTTTCCTCTTGTCCCCACTACACTCTTAAACTGTGAAACCTCTTCCAGTACCTACAATCCTCCTTAGCTATGTAACCTCTGGAAGCATGTAGTTGTAGTCGTGTGGTTTAAATGATGGGTTAGAAATTCTTTGTGGCTTGCCCACACAGGTTGGAATCCTGCCCAACAGGGCGATGGGGTTGATTGGTGCTGGTGTCCGGAGGTGTTCTCTAACCTGCTCTGTGAGAAGGTGTCCCATGTCCTCAATGTACAGGAGATGAGGAGACTGGGCGCCTTCTCACTGCGCACTTCACAAAAAGTCTCCAGGACAGCTGAAAATCAACCCGACGACCTGTTGACAAACATTTCAACTCCCCCACCCACTCTGCCGAGAACATGCAGGTCCTGGGCCTCCTCCAACCGCCACTCCCTCACCACCCGACGCCTGGAGGAAGAAGAACGCCTTTTCTTTTCCCTTGGACCTTTCAACCCCATGGCGTCAATGTGGACTTCACCAGTTTCCTCATTTCCCCTTCCCCACTTACCGCAGTTCCAACCTTCCAGCTCAGCACCACCCTCATGACCTATCCCACCTGTCAATCTTCCTTCCCACCAATCTGCTCCACCCTCCTCTTTGACCTAGAATTCTTACCCCATCTCCAAACACCTATTGCACTCTAAGCTACCTTCACCCCAACCCCACCCCCTTCCCATTTATCTCTCCACCCCCGAGCCTCCCAGCCTCATTCCTGATGCAGGGCTCCTGCCCGAAACGTCGACTTTCCTGCTCCTCGGATGCTGCCTGACCTGCTGTGCGTTTCCAGCACTACATTCTCAAATCTGATCGCCAGCATCTGCAGACCTCAATGTCTCCTGTTTATCAGATGGGTCAATGGAGTGAGGAATGGCTGATGGAGATTAATTTAGATAAATGTGAGGTGCTTCATTTTGGAAAAGCAAATCCTCACAGGATTTATACACTGAATGGTAAGGTCTTAGGGAGTGTTGCTGAACAAAGAGACCTTGGAGTGCAGGTTCATAGTTCCTTGATAGTGGTGTCACAGGTAGATAATATAGTGAAGAAGGCGTTTGGCATGCTCTCCTTTACTGGTCAGAATGTCGAGTATAAGAGTTGGGAGGTCATCTTGCGGCTGTACAGGATACTTGTTTGGCCACTGTTGGAATATTGTGTGCAACTCTGGTCTCATTCCTATCGGAAGGATGTTGTGAAACTTCAAAGGTTCAGAAAAGATTTACAAGGATGTTGCCCGGGTTGGAGCATTTGAGCTACAAGGAGAGGCTGAATCGTCTGGGGCTGTTTACCCTGGAGTGTCAGAGGTTGAGGGGTGACCTTATTGAGATTTATAATGTCAGGAGGGGCATGGATAGGATAAACAGACAAGGTCGCTTCCCTGCGATGAGGGCATAAGTTCAGTGCAGAGAGGTGAAAGATTTCAAAGGGACCTAGGGGGCAACCTTTTCACAGAGACGGTGCTGTGTGTACGGAATCAACTGCCAGAGGCAGTGGTGGAGGCAAGTAAACTTACAGCATTTAAAAGACATTTGGATGGGTATATGAATAGGAAGGATTTAGTGGGATAAGTGCTGGTAAATGGAACTAGAATGGTTATGATACCTGGTTGGCGTGACGAATTGGACTGAGGGGTCTGTTTCTTTGCTGTACATCTCTATCACTCTATGACTCTTTTTTTTTCCACTGTTCATTTACAGCCTGACATTTCAATCTGTTTCCTCTGTTTAGCTTGGTCAGTTCTCCGCTCAAACTCATGTAATTGGCTTTGTTTCTGACGCTCGGGTGTGCTTTATGGTCATTTGAAAACATAATAATCTCTTTGAATTCCACTATATTGCAATCTGTGTTACATCACACCTTCACTCAGCTTCATCACTCAACGGTCAATCTGAGATAATGTATCCCGAGCCATCTGCACAATATGTTATTCAAAGAAACACTGACAAAAAAACCATTCAAAGTGGAGCTCTGATAATATCACTCTTGTCAGTGTGACTGTCCCAGATCATGTAAAGATTGAAGTCTCCTAAAACTATTCCTAAAATTCCAATGAATTCCTGTTTAATGCAGGGAAGAACAATGAAATGCTGCCATGCAGCCGAAAACAAAAGTTCTGCTTGTGTTTGTGACACATGGGACCGAGGATTCACATTCAGGCTGATTCAGCCACATCATCTGAGGCCAAATGTTTCTCTGTAATGCCCTTGTTATTGATTACTGTCAGGGTTACCCATCCTGTACTCCCATTCTGCCCGAGATCCCACAAGGTTGTGAACCATTGTATATTTACGTTCCACCTGTTGTTCACCCTGTAACCACATCTCTCTGCTGACTAAATCCCATTCCATTTATCTCTGCGCCACAAGTCTATTACCTTATTGCAGATACTTTTGCAATTCCAAAATATATAAATATAATTTATTCTTTCCCACAATGTCCTGTCACAAACTAATCCACTGATGTACAATTTTAGTTAAACTCTGTCCCATCCTGTTCCTTTCTGCTTGTCTTCAGTCACATCCCCATACTTTTCCGATACGTCACCTTTTCTCTTTGGATTTGGAAAGCTACTTTCACCTGAGCCCTGTCCCTGCATCCTCCATATGAGCTTAAAGCCCTGTCCATAAACCTACCGACATGATTGGCAAGGACACTGGTCCCAACGATGTTGTTTTTAATTCACTCGTAGTATTTTGCTGTCTCTGGCTGGCCAGCATTTCATGCCCACCCCTAGCTGCCCTTGAGCTGAGTGCCTTACTAGACTATACAAATGGCAGTTTAAAGTCAACTCCATTGTTCTGGGTCTGGAGTCATATGCAGGTCAGACCAGCTGCCTACCACTGATTTCCATCCTGAACGAATATTGAGCATTCAGATGCTTTTCCCTGCCACTGGCATTAAATTCTGGATGAACAGGCTAGTGAGAGTAACGTTAGGACATCGCCTGGCCCACTGATAGCTCCCTCATCCCTGAGCACTGATCTCAGTGCAACGTGAATCAAACTCCTTCTTCTTGACCATGGGTTGATCCTGACACCTTCCAGCAATCTGGTGATATCATTCAGTATGTCTCCATGAGATATCTGTCACTGTGAGGGTCTAATTGCTGCCTGTGACTGCAGCTTTTGTAGTTTCTCCAGATCCTTAGCCAACAGAATTCCGCACTCCAGGGAGATGAGGCAACGTAGGCCAGGGATGGAGACTGGGATTTTCCAGATCTCTGTGGGACACAGTGCCATTCTCCATGGGTAACCCTCACTTGATCAGTCTAATTTCCCATTCTGTCTATTTCTCTGTCTCCTGCATATATTCAGGACGTTCCTTACTCAATAAACTTCCCAACTGCAGAGTGTTTCATCCATCATCTCATTGAACACAATTGGTCAGCCGGAGGGCAGGGAGATCTGGAGTCTTCAATAAATCCTGCAGCGAGGTAAGATCACTCACAGCGAACAGAGCAGAGCGAATTTAAGGGATCGAAGTTTGGTCCGGAAGACCTGACATAGAGACAGTGCTGAAGGGTGAAACAGATCATGAAGGTCCCAGGCTCAATCTCCACTCTCTTGCAAACTTGCATCACTGCAGTTCTGAGCCTTTCTATGACAATATAGGAAGTTCACAGTTATCCATCCAGGCCTGTGCTGTCTTAGTGAGCACCAGGACAACATCTGGGAAAGGAGGTCTCCCTTAAGCAGTTGGTGTTGAAACCTGGGATCTTTCTGTTCCCTATTCTCCCTCTCACAAGGTCACTTGTCATGTGATAGAGTCATACAACAAGGAAACACACCTTTTGGTCCATCTCATCGGCACCAGTGTCTTGAATGGTTGTCATTGCCAGAAAAGTTCCTATTTCTGTAACCTCCACCCCTCCCATTATCCTGCTGTATATTTGAAACCTACTCCAATACTGACGCCTCTCCCTATTTGTAAATTGCTCCAGTCTTGATAACACGCCCATCTCAATAATCCCATCCTACAGTCAGTACAATAATCCCTATTTCTGTAGTTTTCCACATTAACTGCAGTCCATTCTGTCTCTGTAAAATCCTCCAGCCCGGACCAAAATGCCCCCCGATGTACCTTCCACAAGCCCCAGGAGAGGATGATATCACTGTAATCTTCTGCAGGCCCGATCCCATTCCTCTCTCCGGGCCTACAGCACTACACGACCTCTGCAACCAACCCCCATGCCTACCGACCTTCTTATCTGTATAAATACCTCCAGACTCTTTTCCAGGAACAACACTCCCCATCTCTGTGCGCTCCTCCCTGCACATGAAACACCCTCTCTTTGTGTCGCTCTGCAGGTTAGGTGGCATCGCAGTTCAGTGGTGAGCACTGCTCCCTCACAGCGCCAGAGACCCAGGTTCGATTCCAGTCTTGGAGGACTGCATGGAGTTAACACATTCTCTCTGTGTCTGCATGGGTTTCCCCCAGGTGCCCCGTTTTCCTCCCAAAGATGTGCAGGTCAGGTGAATTGGTCATTCAAAACTGCCCAGAGCATTGGGTGCATTAGTCAGAGGGAAACGGGTCTGGGTGGATTACTCTTTGGAGAGTTGGTGTGGACTTAATGGACCGAAGTGCCGATTCCATACTGTAGGGAATGTAATGAAATCTAAACTCTCGCTCTATGTTCCATATTACTGACCGTAAAAATATTCCTCTAACAATTAAACAGCTCCAAATTTCCTATAAGAGTCACTATCTGTGTAACATTCTCCAGTCACTATCACCCATCCTGTCAATGTAAGCTCCTCTAGTATCTCCATCCATCTAATCATCTTCATAACCTTCTCCAGCGCTTTTAGCCCTATTTGAGTAAATGTCACCCTCTTCTATAACACTCCCTGCAGCAGGAACCGTTCTACAGATTCAATACCCTCTGGCTGAATACGTTCTTCCAGATCTCCATTCTAAATCGTTGTTTCTTCATTCTGAAGCTGTGCCCTTGGCTCCTAGTCTCTCCGACCAGAGGAAACATCTCCCCCCTCCCCACCACGTCAAATCCATCCAGGCTCCTCAAAATTCAAAAGGTTTGAATGAGATTCTGCCAACGCCACCTCTGAAAATTCATCAAGTACAGACACAGAGACTTCACCTGCTTCTCATATGGCAAGCATTTCATTCTTGTAAAACTAGTTCTTGTACCCACTCACATCCTTTTTCCAGACTGTTAATGCATAACATGTACAACGTGTCCCCAACACTGACCACTGCGGAGTTCCCCTGGTCACCAGTTCCCATCGTGCAAACGACCCCTTTATATTTACTCTCTTCTGCTTATCAGCCAATCCTCTGTTCATATCAAACCTGTTGTTCTGAAACTGAAATTTCATTTCACATTCCCTGCTAGATTTATTTTCCTGTCTGGCTGTGAACAAGCAGAATAGATAAAAGGGAGGAATGGTTTGTCGGGATTTTCAGAAACCTTTCAACAAGGTCCCACTGAAGAGATGGATAAGCAATATTGGCAAATGTGGGATTGGAGGGAATGTACTGGCATGGATTGGGTATTCTTTAGAAGAAAACTAAGTGGGAATAAATGGATTAGCTTGACCCCTAACTATTCACAAAGGGATTTGATACATTTGATGGATGGACAAAATCTACTGATTCCATGTTTGTTGCTGACACATAACGAGATGAGAATGTGGGTTGTGAGGATGAAGCTTAGGAGACATGAACAGTCCATGAGTTTATCTTGTACAAATACATTGATCGGGTGTGGCCATCACTTGCTTGGCCATGATTACCTTCCCATCTGTAATTCCCTGGAGAAGGTGGTGGCGAGCTGCCTCCCTCACCCATTGCGGTCCTTTGCGTGTAGCACAGCCACAGTGCTGGCAGGATTGAGCGTGGTTTTGAGGGCATCTTGGAAATGCTGGTGTTCCCGTGCAGCTGAAATTCCTGTCCTTCCAGGGTATAGTTGCTCCGGGTTTGTGAAGTGGTGCTGAAAGGGCCTTCCTGAGTGACCTCAGTGCTGCTTGTAGATTTTTTATTTATTCATTCGTGGTCATGAGCATTGCTATGTGTATTGTTGATTCGGAGTTGTACCTGAGAAGGTGGTGGTGAGCTGCCTTCCTGAACCACTGCACCAGCTGTTGGAACTGTTGTTATCTATGTCCCCTCCAGCAGGCGCTACAACACTCATGTCTGTAAATGCATACAGACAATGCAGCTCTTCCTGTATATGTGGCATCCTTCTCTGCCAACAACACTTATTGTTTATCAGAATGTCTCACCATCTCCATTCCCATTTGTGATAGTGATTTACAGCACTTACTGGCTGTCAATTTGCATTTGGCGAAGTTTTCACATCTAAGGAAGCAGTGCACAAAAAGCCCTTTAGACTTTTCAAGGCTCCGTCACCAACAAGCCATCATGTATCTATTTTCTTTGCCACGCTCAGTGTCTGCAACTCTCCCTGTATCTTCCAATAACCTGTTTTAGACACTTCCGGTCTGCCTACCACCGTAGATAACCAGTTCCATCCCAGACAGATCTCGCAATCACTGTAACACCCTCTGCACACTCTCATCCTCCTCTTTTGCACTGTCTTCCACACACAGCGGCGATCCTATGAGGGAGCAGTGTGGAATGGGATGTCACACATCTCAGCTGAGGCTTGAGGCCTACTATTGCCTGGGAGTCACAAAGGGAGAGAACCTGACAGTGAGCAGCTCAAAGCGGGAGACTATAAATCAGCAGCGAGGATCAAGGCCTAGCAGGACTTGGCATTGGAGAAACAGCAGAGCAGGAGGCTCTGAATCAGAAACGAGTCACAGAGGGAGTGACCATGTGATGGAACAACTTGAAGCAGGAACATGAGGTTACAGAAGCACCAAAGTGGGAGGATATAAATCAGCACTGAGGATCGAGGCCTGGACATACCTGGGATTCACAGAGACGGTGACCCTGTGAGGGAGCAGAGTGGAGTGCGAGCTGGAGGATTACACGTACCTGGGAGTTACAGAGACGGTGACCCTGTGAGGAAGCAGAGCGGAGTGGGAGCTGGAGGATTACACGTACCTGGGAGTCACAGAGACGGTGACCCCGTGAGGGAGCAGAGTGGAGTGGGAGCTGGACGATTACACGTACCTGTGAGTCACAGAGATAACTTTCTGCTGCTGGGACCTGCCTGCACTGAGTTTGAAAGAAGTGCAAGAGACAGCACAGAAAAGGCTGTAAGTCCGTTGGCTGATATTACTCCGTTATTAGTGACTGTCTCTAAATTGCTATTAGCGAGCAAATTTAGTTTTTTCAACTTCTGAAATAACGGTTGAACTGAGAAATAAGAGGGAGAAGTGAAATTCTGAGCCACTATAATAAATTATCCTCACTAAACCACAGTTGAATAAGGGAGTTAACCACTTCGTTATTTCCCTGATGTTTACTTCATTCGAGGTAATTAATTAAGTTACTCCAGACATGTTGTATTTTAAGACATGTTTGTCAGACGGAAAATGTGTTCTGTTACATTGGGAAGCCATAGCCCCCTGCTCGTGTCCTAGATGAACACTGGTCGTGGAGCTCAGACAGTGACTAGAGATTCTATGAGACATCTGTGGTGCTGTGAGTTGGGGGACAGCACACACACGGAGCCGATCACCCTGCAGACATGACGGACTGGAAGAATAAAGGGAATGCGGTACTGCACAATCGAAGGTACACAGTCAGGGAATCCAGGAATAGCCTGATGTCTCCGTCTCAATTCGGTTTCCCAGTTTGGAGCTGATGAAGTTATTGGCTGCTCAGGGGAGGGCAGTCAGAGCCATGTCTGTGGTTCCACAAGCAGGCTGACTGTACAGGAGGGGAGGGAGAAGGAAGGAGGAGTAATAGTCACAGGGGAGTCAGGAAATTGAGGAAATCATTAGCATTTCTTTGACTGTCAATGTAATTCCAGGATTGTGGGCACAAGGATGGCACTGTGTCTGCAGAACCATGGGAGATGGTTAGCAGCCAGAGGTCATGGTCTGTGTTGGTCTCAGTGACTTGGGTGTGAAATGTGACGTGGGTCTGGGAATCAGAATTTAGCGAGGTAGATGGAAAGTTAGCAAACAGGGCCTCAAATGTGTCAATCCCTGGAATACTCGCAGTGCTGTGTGCAAGGCAGTGCAGCACTAGGAATATTAAGTAGGTGAGAGTGTGACTGGAACGATAGTGTAGCAGGAAGCGTTTCAGATTCCTGGTACATTGGGACTGGTTCTGCGGAAGGCAGCAACTGTACAAGCTGGATTGGGTAACATATGACAGAGCTGAGACTGATTTCCTTATGCAGTGTTTGGCCAATGCTGTTGGGAGGGATTTAAACTGATTTGCCAGGGCTATGGCAACCAAACAGAACAGTGGAGGAAACTACCGTTCCTCAGCCACACATCCATCTGGTCTCTCTTTCTTTTTCTATCCTCACTGGCACGTGGCACCGGGAATAATCTGGAGATCACTGCCCTTGAGGTCCTGCTTTTTCACTTCTTACCAAACTCTCTCTCTCCTCAGGTCCCTGACAATATTTACAGTCGGATCAAATCTCCTCTCAGCATCTTCTGTTCCAGCCTTTTCTCATAACTGTACTTCCGCTGTCACAGGGTAACGAATCTCCTCCACACCCTCTCCAGTCCAATTCCATCCTTCCATGTCTTGGGGTGACCAGAATTGCACAGTCTCCAAGCTGCGACTGTGCTCATTACTTATACAGTTCCAGCATAAACGTCCTGCTCGAAATTCTGCACTTTGGCTGATAGAGGAAATGATTCCATTTACTACATTAACGAGGTTCTTGATGTTTCCAGCTACCTTCATTTATCTGCCCACACTGACCATATTCTCATTTATTGTCCATTCCCCACTATTGGTCATGTCCCCAAATGTCTTGCTTTACACTTATCTGGGTTGTTTGCTCCATTCTCCTGGACCCCATAGATTCTGTTTTTAAACAACCTGCCATGGGATCTCTCGTCAAATCCAAGTAAGTCACATGCAGTTACCAGTTACTGCCTCAAACCAACACAGTCAGATTAAGTACACACGATCTCCCTTGACCAAATCCACACCGACTCTCCTGGAGTTCCTGGGACTTCCTCAGTGACCGTTTATCCACTGTCTCAGAATTACAGCCGCGACCTATTCAGTCCGTCCCTTGCTCCACATTAAACAAAGCTGCCGTGTCAGCCATTCTCCAGGCCTCCGGCACCATCCCTGCATCCAGTGAGGATTGGATAATGTAGGTAACTATAAGGCCAGGGATTTTCCCCAGCTCCTTTTAACAGTCTGGAACATTGTATTACCCCTTTTTAAGGATTTGAATCTCCTGTATAATTCTCTTCTCCAAGTTTGTTACTCCCAATATTTAACACTGCATTCCCATTTTGATTCAGATAGACAGAGGCCTCAACCATCTTTTGATTTGGTCAAGTCTCATTTTAGACGAGTTTCATGGAGGGTTTCTCTCCACAAGGTTAAGTGTTTTTCTCATGACACCATCCCCAATCTGCCTCATTATCTACCATCCCTGCCCATGTGGACTTTCTGTCATCTGATACTAACGCGAGGATTTTCCCCTTCGTCATAACTACTGCCTGCTGCCTGGATAAGCCAGAATGCACCGGCCACCCTGTTACAGGGGCCATCTTTAAAACGTCATTACACTCTAGGATTGTCACTCCGAAACACTCTGGACATGGCAGAGGGGGTAAATCTGGGGCTTCACTTTTAGACCAAGCCCCTGAGGTTCTGGTGGATGGCATGGTGCACGAGAGGGGCATTATCGTCCTCCAGGACTGGCAGGGGAGGCCATGAAACTAGATCCTGCCAGTTTGTTCCGAGGGTGACCCCTGGGTCAGAGAGCTGCCAGCCTTCTGGATGAATGTCCAGCAGTGACCTTCGCCACTCCACCAGGGCAAGTGCCACCATCTGCACTTTGTGACCACACTCTCACTCTCTCTGTTACTGCACCCACCTCCCACCAAGACTCATGTTCTCCCACCTTCACCCTCACCCCTGTAACTGCTTCTGAACGTACCCACCCTCACTGAATCCAGCACCTTCTCTCAGTCTCTCCAACCTCATCACTGCCCCTCTACCCAACTCTGCCTGCTGTCTGTGCTGCCCACTCACTCACTCCGGACAATTTGCCATCTCTCCCCCAGATTTGCCAGCTCTAACAGCTGCACCAAACGTTTCCATCTCCCTTAATACCTCTTGCTAAATTTTACACCCCATAAGGACCAATCCTACAATAGGAGAGAAAGTGACAAGAGCGGCGTGAATCACCCAACATTCAGCTCCTCACTCCCTCACATGAGAAGGATCCTAATCCGAACAAACACAAGAGACTTCCTGACCGTGTCCAAACTCCCAGACTGGGATCTGAGAGTCCCCTTGTCTCACTACTGGGCACCGTTACTGACTGTGGACAATGATATTCAGCTTCCTGGGTTTGTGTCTGTGCTAAACACCAAGGCAATGTAGCAGGCGGCTGAGGCTGGTAGCTCTGGATGAAGATAAACACTGCTGAGGGCCAGATAAGGTAAAGAAATAATTCTGTGAACACTCAAGGCATATCAAAGTGAATGTGTACAAACACGGAGTGAGCAGCCCAGAGGGGCATTCCATGAGCTGGGTGTGTGTCCCTGAGCATAGTGTCCTTCCAGCAACATTGATTGTGTACAAACACGGAGTGATCAGCTCAGAGGGACAATCCGTGAGCTGGGTATGTGTCCCTGAGCACAGTGTCCTTGCAGCAGCATTGCAACAAAAGTTGTCAGTGCACCCTGAACTGCAGCATTGAAGTACAGAAGTGTATTGCAGTGGATTGGAGATGTGCTGGGATGGCATGTTGAGGCTGGCATGTGACAGACGCCAGCATTGGTGGGTGTGCAGTACATGCAGTTTCTGTCAGTGCAGTGTTCCCCAAGACGTTGCTGTCCAAGATAGAAGGCCACAGGATCGAGGAGTGAGATGGATTCACCAGTTACCAGCTCTAACTTTCTTGTCAAATTCTCCATATTGAGTTTCCCTACTGTGGGAGGGAGGGTATGAAGCTGAAAATTGATGAGGAGCGATCTCCATGAATGTGGTTGTTGTTCATCAGGATTCATTCATTCAGCATCTCGCCACTGCTGCGCTCAAATCTTCTCTTAAAGAACAGCCCGGTACAGGAAGAGGCCCTTCAGCCCAGCAAGTCCGCACTGACACATGATGCTCTTTGAAAGTTAAAACGAAAGTTTATGCTTCTACACATTCTATGTCGTTCTGTTCGCTGCTGTCTCGTCTCTGTGCCAAAATCCCTCTTTAATCTTGCTATATTAGTTTTTCCCCTCTATCAGTGTATTCTAGGCACGTTCACATTCTGTCTGGAAAAGCAAAAAAAAAACCTACCATACTTTCTCCCTTTTACCTAAAGCCTATGGTCCCTAGTAATTGATATTTCTACTCTGCGAAAAAAAAAGCCTCCAACTGTCCTTCTATCTGTGCCTCTGACAGTTTTGTAAATATCTATCAGGTAGCCCCATAGTCAATGATGCCCAGGTGCAAGCAAACCATATGTGTTCAATTTCTCCTTCTAGCTAATACCCTCCAAACCAGACAACACTCTAGTAAACCGTTTCCATACCCTCTCCAACACATCCACATCGTGTGGTAATCAGTACTGTGTACAATATTCCAAATGTGCCAGAACTAAGTTTCTCTACAGCTGCAATATGGCCTGCTAGTGTTCATACTGCACGCTCGGATGCCTGTCTGCAAGTTTTCTTGATCACCCTATCCACCCGTGGAACTGTGGTGCTGTACACTTAGATCCCTTTGGATGTTGATGCAATCAGTAGTTTTTCCATCTACTGTATACTTCTCTCCTGCATTAGACCTTCTAAAATGCATCACTTCACAATTGTCCAGATAAAGTTACATCTGTGTTTTCTCTGTCCTGCTTTATTTTCTGGCAATCATCCTCACAGTCTGCAAGTCCGCCAATCTATTTACAGATCTCCAGTCACAAAAACACTGTTCCACCACTACTCTGTCTTCTATGACCAAGCAGTTCTCTATCCATCTTACTAACTGACGGCGGATCCCATTTCACTTCACCTTCCGTATGAGCCTGTCATAAGGAACCATATCAACGGCCTTGCTAAGGTCCAGACGGCCAGTTTCCAGCCCCGTGCCCTCATCAATCAATTTTGTCAATTCCTCAAAATAATCAATCAAGTTTGTGAACATGATCTTCCCCACATAACTGTGTTGCCTGTCGCTCGTAAGTCCTTACTAGTGTACTGTTGGAGCTGCACTCGTTCAGACAGCTGAAAACCATCATAACTATGACTTGAACCTTGGAGGTTAGATTAGACTGCCTACAGTGTGGAAACATGCCCCACATCCAAGACCAAATTATTATTAAGTACAAGGATTTTGAAAATTTATAATTATTTTCTCTTGTATTAATATTTTGAACTAATAGTCGACTCTCTTGCTCATCAGTTGCTGCCTGAACTGCTGTGCTTTTTTCAGAACCACACTCTTTGACTCTGATCTTCAGCATCTGCGGTCCTCACTTCCCCCTGCTAATATTCACTCATAATCATTTTCTTGGCAACAATATCACTGTGTGATTAACCATGTTAGTCAGATATGAGTATATTTTCAATTGCCTCTGTCTGTCTCAGGTCTCAGTAATGTGTGATGTGACTGTCAGGTGTCGGTGTGAAGCTCGGTATGTAGGCCATGCATCTGAGAGACTGTCCGATTGTTTCAAACAGCATATTCCTTCAGCTGTTTACAACAAATAGTTTACTGCCTGGACCCAACAAGCCAGAGCTCACAAAACCCAAACTACAGTGTCCAGAATCGGGCAGGTTTGGACAATATTTTTCATGCTAATTTATTCATGGAATATGATAAGGCCAGTAGTTATTACCTGTCCCTTTTTGCCCTTGAGAAGGTGGGCGTGAGCTGTCCCATTGACCCGTTGCAGCCCATGTGCTGCAGGTAGATTTACAATACCATTAGGGAGGAAGTTGAAACAATGACCATGAATGAACAGCAATAGGCTTCCCAATTAGCTCGGTAAATGGGTTGGATTGGAACGCGAACATGATTGTCCCATGTATCTGCTTCCCTTGTCCTTCTAGATGGTCGGGGGTTCTAAGGAGGTACGTTGTAAGGAGCCTTGGCAAATTTCTGCAAAGCACCGTGTAGATGGCAGACATCGCTGCTTCAGAGTGTCCGTGGATGAGGGGTGAAGCTGCACTCACAGGCAAATGGAGGTATTTAATCACACACACATTCAACATGAGTCTTTTTGATGGGAGACAGGCTTTCCGAAATTTTGAGGTGAGGCATTCCTGTAGGATTTCTTGCCCCTGACATATTCTTGTAGTCAATGAATTAATATGTGTCGAAGTGTGGCGCTGGAAAAGCACAACAAGTCAGGCAGCACCTGAGGTACAGGAGAGTCAATGTTTTAGCATCAGCCCTTCACAGGACTGGGTAATGAAATTATATGGTCTGTCCAGTTCTAGTTAACGGTAATCCCCGGGATATTGCTAGGTGGGTATTCAGTGATGGTGGTGGCATTGAACATTAAATGATATGGTACACTTTTCTATTGTCAGACGTAATCGCTGTCTGGCATGTGTGTAATGGAAATGGTACTTGTCACTGTTAAGCACACACCTGCATAGTTCCAAGACCTGTTGAATTTGCACAAGGACTGCTCCAGTATCTGAGTAAATCACGAATGGTGTTGAACATTGTCCAATCATTGGCAAACATCCCCAGTTGTGACTTTACTTGAGTAGGGGTGGTCATTTATGAAGCAGCTGAAAATTATTGGGCCTAGGGAAGAGAGAACTTTTACAGCTCACTGATGCTGTCCCTCTCTCTGAGCTAGGAAGCCTGCTTCTAGTTCCACCTGCTCCAGAGGTGTCTAACAACATATCTGAACAGAATAATGTTGCAGTATCTTCCCCACGGAGCTGAGCGTGGACTTGGTTAGCTCAATCAGTTGGATGGCTAGTTTGTAATACAGATTAATGCCAACAGTGTGGGTTCAGTTCCAGCACTAAATGAGGTGCCTGAAAAGGGCTGTCTTACTCGAACTCTCCCTTGCTTGAGGCATGATGACTGTACAGTTAAACTGCCGCTAATCGCATCTATCTAACAAGAGAAAAATCCTACCATCCTGTTGCTGTATGGTGCCCTGCCTTTCCATTTCTGTTTTACAGGTTTACTCGGAAACTCCTCCCCGGGGATCTGCGGCGGAGCTGAAATGGCTGCTCCCCACCAACCCCAGCCACCTTCCTTTGTACCAGGTATAACTTAAGCCAGTGCCGGCGATTCCTATTTGCTCCAATTTTGCTGTTAATCCTGGATATGACACTTGGTCAAATGCAGTTATGATGATGTTAAGTGCAGTCATTGTCACCTCAACTCGAGAATTCAGCTGTGTGTTCTCTTGTTGTACATCGTTAAACCAAGGCTTTAATGTGCCCAAGGGATGAGACCCCAAATTGAGCTTCAGCGAGCAGGTTGGTGTTGAGGCAGTGCTGCTTGATCCCACTGTAGATGACATCTCAAATCACTTTATTAATGTTGGGAATTAGAGCAAAGAGGCAGTCATTGATTTTCTGATATTTTGTCTGTGTGTGTACAGGACACACCCTGATAGTTTCCCACATTGTCAGGTAGGTGCCAGTGCTGTATCCCAGCAGGAAAAGCTTGAATGGAATGTTCTCAGGGCCCACAGCCTTTGCATTCCCCATCCCTTCAGCCGTTTGGAGTTACCACACACAGTGAATAGACTTAGCTCATGATTGCCATCTGGAGAAGACTAAAATAGATCATCCCATCGACACTTTGGACTGAACATTTGAGTGACTGTTTCGGCCTTAGCTTTTCTATTGTTGTACTGGGCCCTTTCATCGTTGAGGAGGGTGATATTTATGTATCCTACTCTTCCAGTGAGTTGTTTGATTGACCACACAATTCACGCTGATTGCATGCGTCAGGAGTGCAGAAATTAGGTATGATTTGTTGGTTAGATCTGTCTGTCACTGGCTGTTTACGCTATTTGGTAAGTAAGTGGTTGATTAGATTGGTTGGTTAGATCTGTCTGTCACCGGATGTTTACGCTATTTGGTATGTAAGTGGTCCTCTTTGGTAACGTCAATTCATTGTGAGGTATACCTGGTGCTGCTCTTGACCGGTCCTCCTGTGTTCCTCATAGAACAAGGGTTTGACCACTGGCCTGATGGTCAGGGTAACGTGGAGCATATGCCAGGCAGTGACAGTTAAAATTGTGCTAGAGTACAATTCTGCTGCTGTTTATAATGACCAGAATCACCTCACACAGGCCAGTGCTGTGTTCTAGATCTCTTTGAAATCTTTACCATTTAGCATGGTGATAATATTTCTCACATGTGCGCTCAGGCATGTGTACACACACACGTAGACACACTATTGACAATGTAAAAGTGGGACTTTCTCTGTAGAAATACTGTATGCCCTGTCACCATTCCCAATTTGGTCCTCGATCAATGTGTCTGCATCCGGTAGTTTGGTGCGGATGAGCTCAAGTATGTTTCTGCCTGTCAGTCGTTCCCTTCCAATTCGGTGCATCCCCAGTCCAGCAGCTATGTCCTTTTGGACCCGACCATCTCGATCAGCAATGCTGCTGCTGAGCTCCTCTTGGTGGTGGGGTTTGAAATGGCTCACCCAGTATACATTCCCCAGCTCATTCACTCTGTCAGTGCGTCCTCCAAATGTTGTTGAATGTAGAGGGACACTGATCCACCAGCGCAGGCAGTGGAGTCATCAGGAGCTTTCCATTTCAGTGTTTGATCTAATACCATGAGGTTTCGTTATGTCACATTGTTGCTTGAGGAATCTGTTGAATGCCTCTCCCACTTCTCGCCTTAGTCCCCAGACTTTAGAAGAAGGGATTTCCAGTGTCTGTAGTGCCTTTAATTTTTGTCACTATCAATCGAATGGCCTCTTCTGTACTGTATGACACTCACTCTATGACTAATGTGATTGGACAGTCCAGGTCTCACTCCTTCAGTTCCTCCAAGTGCCTGGTCTATTCCACAGATTTCTACAATATTTTCTCTATTAAGACATTGTATAATTCAGTTTTTAAACTATCTACGTGTATCTCTGTATCTTTCCCTGTCATCTCCTCCAGCCGCTACATCCATTTGTATCTCAGTAAGCCTCCATATCTCCACAACCTTTTTCTCATACTCCAGCCTCACCTCTCACTGTAAATTCCGCCAGCTGCTGCACCCCTCCATATCTCTCTAATATCCAGCTGCTACACCTCTCCCCATATCCTGTGAATGAATTATAAAATATCTCAATAACATGTTCTAGCATGCACAGGCCACGCTATCTCTCCACCACCTCCGGCCTTGCTTTCGCACTTCTGTAACATCTCCAGCCTTGCATACCTATCTCTGTAACATGTCCAGCATTGCTTTCCTCTGTCTGTAACATCTCCAGCCTTGCTTTCCTATCTCTGTAACATCTCCAGGCTTGTTTTCTTATCTCTGTAACATCGCCAGCCTTGCTTTCCTCTCACTGTAACATGTCCAGCCTTGCTTTCCTCTCTCTGTAACATCGCCAGACTTGCTTTTCTTCTCTCTGTAACATCTCCAACCTTGCTTTCATCTCTCTGTAACATCTCCAAACTTGCTTTCCTCTCTCTGTTACATCGTCAGCCTTGCTTACCTCTCTCTGTAACATTTCCAACATTGTTTTCCTCTCTCTCTAACATCTCCAGCCTTGCTTTCCTATCACTCTAACATCACCAGCCTTGTTTTCTTCTCTGTGTAACATCTCCAGCCTTGCTTTCCTCTCTCTCTGTAACGTCACCAGCCTTGCTTTCCTATCTCTGTAACATGACCAGCATTGCTTTCCTCTGTCTGTAACATCTCCAGCCTTGCTTTCCTATCTCTGTAACATCTCCAGCCTTGCTTTCCTCTCTCTGTGACATCTCCAGCCTTGCTTTCCTCTGTCCCTGTAACATCTCCAGCTCTGCTTTCCTATCTCTGTAACATCTCCAGCCTGGTTTCCTTCACACGTCCGTGAATTGGTTTTTACGTACCTCACTGAATTGGTTATGTATTTGCTCCTGCATTTCCATCTTTCTGGGGTTCTATAAAATATCCCTAGCAATGTGCTTGTCATCGTTTGGAACCTCACCACGACCCATAATGCCTCATTAGAGGACACGTCCAAGATATCTTCCCTCATTAGTGCAGTAACTGTTCTTTAATTAATAATGCAACACCACCTCCTCTTTAACACCCTCTCCTTTCCTGACTATAGTTCCAGTACAACAGAATACTGCGTTGTTAGCCCTGACCTCCCTCAAACACGTCTCTGTGATGGCAAAAATATTCCACCTCCACATGTCGACTCATGCCATTGTCACAACAGTCTGTCTAATGATACTCCCAACATTAATATAAGCTGGAATATAACACCTGGAATACTCTGTGTACCGGAGTTCCTCAATGAATCACTATTTGTTATCAAGCTGCCCAAACCATGAACCAAAATTGTCACTCTGGAACTGAATGAATATTTGTTGAATTGTAATTTCTTTTTAAAAAAGGAATGTATTCATCAAGTGCAATTTTTCAGAACTGAGCAGTCAGCTCCACATACAATGAGTTTCTGATGGTTAATTCCCCCCCCCCCCCCTCCCCCCTCAGTGTGCAGAGGACTGCAGTTGATGGAGATCAGAGTCGAAAAGTGTGGTATTGGAAAAGCAGAGCATCTCAGGCAGCATCCGAGGAGCAGGAGAGTCGATAGTTCCGGCATGAGCTCTTTATCAGGAAGGCATTGGTGCATTCCTTTTTTTTCATTCTGTGATTTGCAGGACGTTGGGAACCGTACTTGCTCAGCAAGGCAACACTGTGTGTAGCACTGAAAAGGAAAGCAGTCAATCAATTGGTTGGACAGGATGTAGACAGGTTGAGGGGGAATACAGAAAGATTGAAGTACAAACATAAGGATGGATAAATCCCCTGGACCAGATGGGGTATACACAAGGTTACTCCAGGAGGTGATGGAAGAGATTGGTGTGACTTTGGTAATAATATATGCATATTCACTGTTCACTGGAGTAGTGCCAGATGTTTGGGGTGTGACAAATGTTACCCCCTTGTTCAAGGAAGGGAATAGGGATAACCCTGGGAATGATAGAACGGTCAGTCTTACACCAGTGGAAGGCAAAGTATTGGAGACGATTCTGAGAGACAGGATTTTCAGTTACTTAAAAAAAAACATAGTATGATCAGAGGTGGTCAGCATGGCTTTTTGAAGAGCAAGTCATGCCTCACAAACTTTATTGAATTCTTTGAAGATGTGAAAAAAACATGTTGATGAAGATAGACCAGTAGATGTGGTGAACACGAATTTTAGAAGGCGTTTGATAAGGTTCCCCGTTGTGCGCTCATTCAGAAGGTAAGGAAGCATGGGACGCCGGGAAATTTGGCTCTCTGGATACGGGCGTGGCTGGCCCATAGAATGCAGAGGGTGGTAGCAGATGGAAAGTATTCAGCCTGGAGCTCAGTGAGCAGTGGCGTTCCACAGGGATCGTTTCTGGGGCCTGTGCTCTTTGTGATTTTTATAAATGACTTTGATTAGGAAGTGGAATGGTGGCTTAGAAAGTTTGCCGATGACATGAAGGTTGATGGAGTTCTGGATACTGTGGTGGATTGTTGTAGTTTGCAATAGGACATTGACAGGATACAGAGCTGGGCAGTTAAGGGCAGATAGAGTTTAACCATTAAAAGTATGAATTGATTTAATTTGGAAAGGTTGCATTTGCATACAGGATACAAGGTTAAAGGCAGAATTCCTGGCAGTGTGGAGCAACAAAGGGATCTTGGGGTCCATGTCCACAGTTTCCTCAGTGTTGCCACCGACGTTGATAAGGTTGTTAAGGAGGTGTATGGTTTGTTGGCTTTCATTATGGGGGATTGTGTTCAAGAACGGCGAGGGTAATGCTTAGGTCAATAAAGCTGCGGTTCAACCACAATAGGAGTATTGTATTCAGATCTGGTTGCCTCAGTAGAGGAAACATGTGGAAGCCTCAGACAGTGTGTAGAGGAGATTTACCAGGATGCTGACAGGACTGAAGGACACGTCTTAGGGAGAAAGTTTGAGGGAGCTGGGGCTTTTCTCCCTGGAACGAAGAAGGATGAGACGTGACTTGATAGAGGTGTACAAGATGGTGGACACATAGATAGATTGGATAGCCAAAGTCTTTTCCCATGGCAGAAGTGGCTATCAACAAGGGGCATAATTTTAAGGTGATTGGAGAAAGGTTTTGGGGGCTGTCAGAGATAGGTTCTTTACACAGAAACTGGTGGGGGCGGAATGCACCGCCAGTGGTGGTAGTAGAGTCAGATACATTAGAGATATTTAAGAAGACTCTTGGATAGGCACATGGAAGTTAGTACATTGAAGGTTATGTAGGTTAGTCTGATCTTTGAGTAGGATAAAAGGCTGCCAAAACATTGAGAGCTGAAGCGCCTGCACTGTGCTGTACTGTTCTGTGTTCCAAGTTTCACTCAGTTTGTAGATTCTCGTCAGTTGGTGAATGTGGGAGGGAGTGAGGCGGGTGAGGGAGTGAGGTCTGTGAGGTCAGGAATCTGGAGTGGGGCGTTAGAACAAGACTTCCAGTTTTGATGTGCTTTGTTACATTCACCTGAATGTCAGCACAATATGTGAGGTTTCCAAGACCAGACAAAATCCACCAAGTTCAGATATTAAAACGATTCTTGGCTTGCCATTGGCTCCTGGTTTCTTCAGATACATTCTGTTGGATGACCTATAATTAGTATCCGAGCATCCACAAGCATGTACAATTTTATTTTGATCCGGTTAATGTGAAGGTACATTTAGTGGATATAGTTTCACACGGTTCACTGTGAGACACAAGGTGCTACAATAGACAGTCAATTGTGAATGTTTTCACCCAGTGTCTAGTCCAGGGGGCAGATGTATGGAATCTAGAGGTCATGCTAGATGTCATCACCATTAATAACGGGTACGATGTGATTTTGACACTCCATGTCCATACATCTGCTCCTTGGGCCAGGCTCTGACTGATGATGAATTTATAAGGCCTTGTTCCTCGTCAGTCATTGGTATCTAATTTAGACAGCATTTGTACCTACACTGAGAGCATTGATAGCCTGTTGGCTAGTTTCCTCCTGCTCAAGGCGGATCCAAAATGAATCTCTGTCAGAGAATGTTTGAATGACTGCCCTGACCCAGGTTGGAAACTGGCTGGTCAGATTCAGGAGCAGGCCAGTGTCTCACTCTGTGCCACAGGCAGTTGTGAGGTCCAGTAGCACTGTACCCGAATTCAGGCCTTTTGGAATCCACTTTTAATGTTGGTCATGATGCAAAGTCATGGGTTTACTGACCTGAACAATGATCAGGAGTTTGCCATGTTTGTGAATTGGACAATAATAAGATATGAGCTACAATTATTCAACTGAACAATAACCGCATCATCTCTGAAAACAATTAAGTTGATTCTATATTGATGGAATTAAAACATAAGCACGAAAAATCTTTTATTATACAAAAGTCAAGAATCACGTTTTGTTTTGTATCGAAAACGAACATGTCTGGCTATTTTGGTGATCACAATTACGTATTGAATCTCAGTATTCAAATACATACATTGTCGCTCTATCATTTACAAAGTGGCTGACCTCTAAGTGATTACATATTCAGATTGAACAAATGATTGAGGAATCAAATAGACTTACAACTCTTACGCATTTAAATATAATCAAACGATTTAATTTCTCACCTGAAATATGTGAGATTCAGCTATTTGCCAACAAATCTATTAGTTTTAAAATAATGATGGAAACTGATAGACTAGATGTAAATGTTAATGTTCTAAATTGGAGAAATGCCAATTTTGATGGTATTAGGCAATAACTTTCAAAAGCTGATGGCAACAGATGTTGGCAGGGAAAGGGATGGCTGGAAAATGGAAAGCCTTCAAAAATGAGATAACGAGAGTCCAGAGACAATATATTCCTGTTAGGATGACAGGAAAGGCTGGTAGGTGTAGAGAATGCTGAATGACTAATGAAATTGAGGGTCTGGTTAAGAAAAAAGAGGAAGCATATGACAGGTACAGGCAGGATAGGTCGAGTGAATCATTAGTAGAGTATATAGGCAGGAGGAGTATACTAGAGAGGGAAGTCAGGAAATCAAAAATGGACATGAGATAGTTTTGGCAAAGATATTTAGGGAGAATCCAAAAGGACTTTACAAATACATTGAGGACAAAAGGGTAAATAGGGAGAGAATAGAGCTTTCAAAGTTCAGCAAGACAGCCTTTGTGTGGAGCTGCAGGAGTTAGGGGAGATTCTAAGTGAGTATTTTGTATCAGTGTTTACTCAGGAGAAGGACATGGGCGATGTAGATATACAGAGAAATAGATGGTGACATCTTAAAAAAAATGTTCATATTACAAAGGAGGAAGTGCTGATGTCTTGAAATGCATAAAAGTGGATAAATCCCCAGGACTCGATCGATCAGGTTTAGCCTAGAACTCTTTGGGAAGCGAGAGAACTGATTGCTGGGCCTCTTTCTGAGACACTTGTCCCATTGATAGCCACAAGTGAGGTGCCAGAAGACTGGAGGTTGGCGAACGTGGTGCCAATGTTTAAGAAAAGTGGCAAGGACAAGCCAGGGAATTATGGACCAGTGAGACTGACGTCAATGGAGGGCATGTTGTTGCAGGGAATCCTGAGGGACAGGATGAACATGCATTTGAAAAGGCAAAGTCTAATTAGGGATAGTCAACATGGCTTTGTGAGTGGAAAATGATATCTCACTAACGTGACTGAATTTTTTGCAGAACTAACAAAGAGGATTGATGAGAGCAGAGGGCTGCACGTGATTTATATGGACTTCAGTAAGGCATTCGATAAGGTTCCCCATGGGAGACTGCTTAGCAAGATTAGATTTCATTGGAGTACAGGGAGAACTAGCCAGTTGGACACAGAACTAGCTAAAGGTAGAAGACAGAGGCTGGTGATGGAGTGTTGCTTTTCAGATTGGAGGCATGTGACCAGTGGAGTGTCAGTAGGATCGGTGCTGGTTCCACTACTTTTTGTCAATTTTATAAATTATTTGCATGTGAGTATAAGAGGTATAGTTAGCAAATTTGCTGATGACACCAAAATTTGAGGTGTACTGGACAGCGAAGAAGGGCACCTCAGATTACTAGAGGATCTTGATCCTATGGGCCAATGGGCTGAGGAGTGGCAGATGGAGTTTAATTTAGATAAATGTGAGATGCTGCATTTTGGGAAAGCAAATCTTAGCAGAACTAATACTCTTAATGGTGAGGTCCAATGGACTGTTGCTGAACAAAGAGACCTTGGAGTGCAGGTTTATTGTTCCTTGAAAATAGAGTCACAGGTAGGTAGGTTAGTGA
This sequence comes from Hemiscyllium ocellatum, assembly GCF_020745735.1. NCBI lineage: Eukaryota > Metazoa > Chordata > Chondrichthyes > Orectolobiformes > Hemiscylliidae > Hemiscyllium > Hemiscyllium ocellatum. Next base: position 1,549,312 of record NW_026867841.1, read on the forward strand.
AGAAGGCATTTGGTATGCTTTCCTTAATTGGTCAGAGCGTTGAGTACAGGAGTAGTGAGGTCATGTTGCAGCTGTATAGGACATTGGTTAGGCCACCTTTGGAATATTGCGTGCAATTCTGTTCCCCTTCATATCGGTAGGATGTTGTGAATCTTGAAAGTGTTCTAAGAAGATTTACAAGGATGTTGCCAAGGTTGGAGGGTTTGAGCTGTAGCTGGTGGTTGAAGGGCTATGGCTATTTTCCCTGGAAAGTTGGAGACTGAGGGGTGACCTTAAAGAGGTTTATAAAATCATGAGGGCCATGAATGGGGAGATAGACAAGGTATTTTCCCTGCTGTGGGGGAGTCCAGAAGTAGAGGGCATAAGTTTAGGTTGCGAAGGAAAAATATAAAAGAGATGCAGGTGCAACCTTTTCACACAGAGGGTGTTTTGTGTATGGAATGAACTGCCAGAGGAAGTGGTGGAATTTAGTGCAATTGCAACATTTAGATGGTGTCTGGATAGATATATGAATAGAAAGGATTTAGAGGGATATGGACTGAGTGCTGGCAGGTGGGACTAGATTGGTTTGTGTTATCTGGTCGGCATGGACGGGTTGGACCGAACGAACTGTTTCCATGCTGTACATCTCTTTGACTCTGTGACTGTAATTTAGAAATGACAATAATTTGATATGTCTTGTCAAATAAATGGTTTATATCATTACATTGTAGCATACAATAGTTGAAATCTTGCTATTTGCTATTTTTAGAATAATGATAAAAAAACAAAGAACATTCCAACACAGGAACAGACCCTTTGGCCCTCCGAGCCTGTGCTGATCGAGATCCTCTTATTTTCTAAACGTGCCACCTATTTTCTAAGAGAATGTATCCCTCTGCTGCCTGCCCATTCATGTATCTGTCAGATACATCTTAGATAACGCTATTGTACCTGTCCTGATCACCTCTGCTGGTAACACGTTCCAGGCTGCCACCACCACATGTGTAAAGAACTTCCCACATATATCTACCCTAAACCCTTCCCCTCTCACTTTTTACTCATGACATCAAGTAATTGAGATCCAAAATCTTTGGAAAAAGCTTCTTGCTAACCACCCTGTCTATATCTCTCTTGATTTTGTAGACCTCAATCAGGTCCCCCTCAACCATTGTCTTTATAATTAAAATAATCCTAATCTACTCAATCTTTCTTCATAACCAGCACCCTCCATACCAGGCAACATCCTGGTGAACCTACTCTGCACTCTATTCAAAGCATCCACATCCTTTTAGTAACGTGGTGACCAGAAATATATGCAGTATTTCAAATGCGGTGAAACCAAAGTCCTATGCAACTGTAACATGACCTGCCAACGTTTGGACTCAACAGCTGATCCAATGAAGGAAAATATGCCTTATGTTGCCTTGACCAGTTTACTGACCTGCTTTGCCACCTTCAGGAAACAATGGACCCAGGTCTCACTGTATGTCAACTTTCCCCAAGACATTTCCGTTTACTGTTTTGTTGCTCTTGAACTGGATCTTCCAAAATGCATCGCCTCACATTTGCACAGTCTGACATCCATCTGCCATTTCTGTGCCAATCTCTCCAATCTATCTATATTCTGCTGTATTCTCTGACATTCCCCTTCACTATCTGCTACTCCACCAATCTTGGTGTCATCTGCAAACTTGCTAAATCAGGCAACCGATACCTTCTTCCAAATCATTGACATATATCACAAACAACAGTGGTCCCAGCACAGATTGCTGTTGCATACCACTGGTCAAAGGTCTCCATTTTGAGAAATTCCCTTCCACTACTACTCTCTGTCTCCTGTTGGCCAGCCAGTTCTCTATCCATCTAGATAAAACATCCTGTAGCCCATGCGGCATCACCTTCTCCATCAGCCTACCCTGGAGAACCTAATAAAACACCTTACTCAAGTCCCTCAGTATCTTCTCCAGAAGTTTCCCTACCACTGGTCTGAGGCTCGCCGGTCTATAAATACTGGATAATTCCCGCTATCCTTCTTAAACAAGGAGACAGCATTAGCAATGCTCCAGTCCTCCGGGACCTCACCCATGTACAAGGGTCCTGCCAAGATATATGTTAAAGCCCCAGTTATTTCCTCACTCACATCCCTCAGTAACCTGTGGTAGATTTTATCCAGACCGGGGAGCTTGTCTACATTTCTACCTTTTAGAATATCCAAAACTTCCTCCCTCTTTATGTTGACTTAACCAGAGTACGCAACGATCTATCACGAACCTCAACATCCATCATGTCCCTCTCCTTGGTGAATACAGATGCAAAGTACCCGCTACGAATCTCACCCATTTTCTCTGACTCCATGCATAACTTTCTTCCTTTGTCCTGTGTGGGCCAAACAGTTCTCGAGTTACCCTCTTGTTGCTTATATATGAAACGTAGTCTTTGGGATTTTCCTCAACCCTGTTTGCTAAAGATATCTCATGACCACTTTTAGCCCACTTAATTCCTCAATATTTACTGTGAAATGTGGTTCGTGAAAAGAAAATAAATATTTGTTCGTGCGAGTGGGAACTCAGACCTTTTCAAACTGTTTTCTGCCAAAAAATATTTGAAATCCGTCTCAGTGCAAATAAAAATCAAGAGAAGAATCATCTTGGGAAGAGTAGTTTTCAGCCACTGTCCCCCAAAAGTACTTCTGAGGTAGAATATAGTGAGGGCTTGTAACAGGGGCACAATTTTAACTATGGGTGTTCTGAACATGCAAATTGACTCAATTAATCAACTTGACAGTGATATCCTCGAATAAAACTTCATGGAGTGTATGAGAGATTATTTCTGACAGCAGGATGGCATGGAACCAACCAGAGAATGGGCTAACTTAGATTTGATATTATGTAACAAGGAAGGATTGGTGGTTGATTTTTGCCTTGGAAGGCGTAAACACAACAGGCTGGAGTTTCACATTCATATTGAAAGAGTGAAGACTGAGTCATTCATGAGAGTTTTAGTGTTAGGCAATGGCAATTATACTGGCCTAAGGAAGGATTTGGCGTAGGTGGACTGGGGGGTGGGTGGGGGTGGGAGAAAAGAATAGTCAAAGGCAGGCAAATGAAGAAATTTGGCAAATAATTAGGGAGATACTGAAGACAGAACAGGAGTTGCATAACGGAAAAAAAAATCATCCATATCTTGATAAGGAAGTCAAGGATAACATGAAGGCAAATCCTAGTGCATATCATACTGCACTTGTTGGTCACACGGGAGGATTGGGCAAGTCAGTGGCCTCGTGGTGGTATAATTGAATTCTTCTGGGATAAGCCCAGATAATGTTCTGGTGACCTGGGTCCAAATCCTGCCACAGCAAGTAGGGTAGCTTAAATTCAAATTTGGAATTAAGAGACTGATAGTGGTAATGAATTGATTGTCAAGAAAAATCCACCTGGTTCACTAATGTCCTTTAGGTAAGGAAACTGCCATCCTTACTATAGATTCGCCACTCTCAGGCTGAAGGCCTTTCAGACTGGACGGGCCACCTGAAAGAATAATTTACGATGGGCAATAATAAATTTACCATGGAGTTACAAAAATGAACAATTATTAAAGCATGCTGTGAAATGGACCCCAGCCTTGACTAAAGTTTCTGTGTTAATCCACATATTGCAGAATCCAGACAGGCTGCAGATACCCAGAGACGGTTTGCAAACAAACCTGAAACTACAGATCGTGTAATACTCACCTGAAGTTGGACCTGAATGGGACAATGGAATGTTGCCCTTGAGCCAACCCATGGTTGAGTCTGATTGATCAGGGTAAATGAACCTGATCATTCCATTGACAGATCCTCCTTACCTTCCCAAAAGGGCGTGAAGACTTGGAAGGATAAGAATCACCACAAAACCCCACACAGTGCAGTAACTGGAGAATAACCACGGAAAGAGAAGACATCGCCAAGATCATCAGAAGAACAAGAAGACATCACCATGTCGAGCCCGATCAACTTCTAGTGGGGTGGTTTGTGATCATCCAAAGTTAAGTTAATGCATAAGATAATGTATAGCGTTTATCAATGCGTTACAATACGTTTTATTGTTCTAATATTAATTATGTTACAAAAACAAATATTGTTTGTAAGAGCTAACTCGGTTCTTTAGCTGAATATAAGATTTCAATCACACTGTGCACCACAAACAACACCTACCTAATTGCTGACTCAACCTACAAGTTTATCTAGAAACAATCCTGAACTGGAACTCGCAACTCTCTTTGCACTTCAGACTTCTAATTTTTCTCTCCACTTACAAAGTAGTCTATGCCTGTATTCTTCCTACTAATGTGCATCACCTCGCACTTTCCCAAGTTTTACTCCATCTGCCACTTCTTTGCCCACTCTCATAATAGTTATCAGTTTCCCATCTATTATTTGTTCCACACGACTATCTCTTCAGCGTCATTTTCCAGTGCCCCACTATCCACTTCTGCTTCTCTTTTACCATTTATATGTCTAAAGAAACTCTTACAGTTGTCCTTTATATCACTGGATAGCTTAACCTTATATTTAATCTTCTCCGTCCTTATTCCTTATTTTGTTGCCATCTGTTCATCTTTAAAGCTTCCAAATTTTCTGGTTTCGCACTGCTATTTGCTATGTTATCTACTTTCTATTTTCCTTTTACGCTAGCCATGACTGTCCCAGTCATCCATGGTTGTCTCATCCTCGCTGTACAATGCATCTTTTACCTTGAGATAAATCTCTGCTGTGACTCATAAGTTGCTCTGAGAAACTCCCACCATTATTGATCCACTGTCTTTCCTGCTCCCAGTCAATTCTATCCAGCTCCTCGCTTGTGTCTTTGAAGGTGTCTTTAGTTAGCTGTAACATTAACTCCGATTCTACTTTCTCCATCTCAATTAGAAGAGTATGTTCAATCATAGTATGATCACTGCCTCCGAAGTTTCCTTCACCTTAAGCTTCCTTATCAAGTCTGCCTCACTGCACAGCTCTAAATCCAGTATTGGCCGTTCCCTCATTACCTGCACCATAAGCTGCTCCAAAAAGCCATCTTGTAGACATTCCACAAATTCCTTTCCTTGCAAACCACTACCACTGATTTTCCCAGTCCACCTGCATATTAAAATCGCAGAGACTGTAACTTTGCTTTTCCTACATATCATTTCTATCTCCTTGTCTATCATGCGCCCAAGCTTCTGGCTACGATTTTTCGGCCTTCACATAACTCCAACTACGGGCTTTCACCTTTACGGTTCTTCAATTCTACCCAGACACATTCCACACCATCTGACTCTATTCTAAGTAATGGAACTGAGTGATGCGACTGCAAAACACTTTAGCATTGTCTCAAACTTATAATTTAGACATGAAGTAACAATATTCCATTGTCAATTACTTTGCAATATGGTCACAGTGTATTTCTTTGGCCAAATGTTCTGTCTTTATTGCAGAAGAATACAGACTTCAGCGTGGGTATCCTCCGGGTGCTCCGGTTTCCTCCCACAGACCAAAAATGTGCAGGTTAGATGAATTGGCCAAGCTAAATTGCCCGTCGTGCTAGGTAAAGGGGCAAATATAGGAGAATGGGTCTGGGTGAGTTGCGCTTCGCCGGGTCGGTGTGGACTTGTTGGGCCAAAGGGCCTGTCCTCACACTGTAACTCATCTAAAAAAAACTTGAAACTTTTCGTGAAGGAAGAGATGAAGAGGACATGAGTCTATAAGGAGATTAAGGTGGGTCAAGTGAACAGGCAAATATTGGTGGAAGGAACATAGTAGGAAAAATGTGTCTGTGCTAAAAGACATTGGCGCGTTGAATGGAAACGTAGTGTATTACTTCAGTGGAGAGATTGGCTTTAGGCACAGAGGAACCGGGCACTTGGATTACAAAATAAAAATGTTACGCGTACATCAAATTTTTAGGAAGGTAAGACAAATGTTGAAACTTTCTGAAACAGAATATATTTAAAAGTTGGGACGATTTTGTACAGATTTACAATGTAGTGGTGTAACCACATCGAGAGAGCGATGGCCACAATGATATGAAATGCCATCCAGAGAAGATTCACTCAGCTGACTCTTTTGAGAAGCGTTTATTTCAGGAAGAAACCTTGAAATGATTGGCTCTCGGTCTGCTGGAGTTTAGGCGAACAACATGTGATCTTGCTTAACCTCAAAATAGTCTTTCAAGTAGTCCAAGTAGTCTTTCAAGTAGAATTATAAAACAATATTTCAGCTTGTGTGAGAGATTACCGTGAGTGGATGGAGAGTAAAAGAGAAAAATGTCTCTGTTAAAAAGATGGTGATTTGGTGTCATCATCTCAGAGTGTTATGACTTTGTACAATTCTCTTCGCAGATAGCGATGGAGGATAAGGCATTGAATATTCCTAAGGTAGAGGCAGGCTGATTCTTGACTAAGAATGATGCACGAACATTGTAAGGGCAAATGAGGAATGTACTATTGAGGTCACAATCAGATCATCCACGACCTTATCACATGATGGAGTTGTTTTGATTCCTTACTCCTGATGCTCAATTCTACATTTCTGTTGTCGTTAGATACTGATAATAAAATAACACAGTTCTCACAGTTTCAAAACAGCGACAAACTCTTCAGATCAACAAAATGCCCTTGTTGTTTTATAATTATTAGAAAATCGGATTGTCTTTTTAGTTCATTTGGAATTTTAATGGAGCTAGACCAGCATTAATTGCCCTTGAGAAAGTTCCAGTCCAGTTGATGTTGGTCCATCCAAGTGGCTGTTAGGAAGGAATGCCAGCAGTGCATCTCATGTGCCGGTTTAATTGGGTGTAAATATTACTAGTGAGGAACAACTCGCAGAATAACAGACTCTTAGTCAATATGAATATATGGAAAGGAATTTATTAGCCTTCAGAAAAATAGCAGCCTTACACGAGAAGTCTATATAATAATGAAGCGAATTCTGTTTCTATGTTATTGGTGAACTTAAAATAATGGTGTCAAACAGCTGGAATAATGTTGATGCTGTGTTGGACGATTTTTGCACTGAGCATGTGAATTATCCTGGATGATTTCAGAGATGACTGGGCTGTCCTAGGTTGAGTAAGTGCTGATACTCCATGGGAAGATGCTTGTTTGTAATCTAAGAACTTACTGAGCACAGTTCGTTGGAACAAACCAAGTTCAGTTGGTGGCTGCTTCAGAATATATCAGACGTTCCATGGCTGCCACCACATGGAATCATATAATAAAGAAAAGGCCCGTCGAGTCTGCACCACCCAGTGCTGATACAAGTGTTTTGTAATGTTTGTGAGGTTACCTTCCTGAACCATCCTCCCAGGCAATGCATTTTTGACACATATCATGCTCTGGATTCGAAATAGATTTCACAAATCCTCTGTTAGTATATTCTCTTTGACTTCAAACATATTTCCCATTGTTTTTGACACTTTGACTCAGGGGAATAGTTGTTGTCTGTTCACTCGTCCCATACCTCTCATGCTATAATACACCTCTGTCAGGTTCACCCCTCACTTTTCTCTGCCCCAAAAGCAAATCTAACCTATCTTTATGGTTTATGTTCTCCCTTGCCTTGTTACATCTTCCAAAGTGCAGCATCTCACATATTTCAGTGTTACCTTTTATCAGTCATTGATCTGGCCATCTGAAAATCTGTTTGTACCCTCCTGTAACCAACACATTCCTGCTCACTGTGACCCACCTGGATAATCTTTGTGTCATCTACAACATTGTTTATCATCGTCCAACATTGTTTATCATCCTCTAACACCGTCCCTCCGTCACATATACCACATTCTTATCATCACAATTTATGAATTTCAGAAACAAACCTTGATTTTCTTCTTGTTCTACCGATGTGGTTGCAGAATTGGGAATTCCAGTCTCTTTAGTTTTTTCCTATTTTAGTGAATTTAGAGCGTGGATCAGTTGTGGTCTTTTGTGAGGGAGCCACAAATAGTATTTTGGACATGGAGCTGAATTCTGCTTTTATACTCCGCCCCTCTGCATGTATTATTCATAATGCTTGAACATAATTAATCTTGGGCTTGCGTTTGGCACCGTGCCCTGCAGCATTTTCATTTTACGTGGGCCTGCAGCTTATTCTTTACAACATTCGCTGCAATAGTCAGAGCTGAAAGAACTTTTTCATCTGCAGGATGGACACAGACTCATTCATTATTTTTGTTTCAAAGAGCTAGAGCAATTATGATAAAGATTGAATTAAATTCTGGATTATAAACACACTATAGAAGATCAATTCACGTTCACATTTCTACACTGAATTGGAAGCAAATTAAAAGAAACTACAACCACCGTTCAGAATATTGTTTGAAAAGTGATGTCATGTTGAAATAATGCATTCATGAAGACCATGCATCAATTTTCTTGTCAGTATTGCGAGGACATTGTTCTAACAGTGTTCTTGTCTTTTGTTCCTTATTCTTTCAACTGATCTTCCCGTGTAATTTGAGGTGAGATCAGAGTGACTTCCCTTTCAGTTGAAACAGGACTTGACTGAGGGCGGAATCAAGAACCCTGAGCAAAGCTGTGATTAATGGGAATTAGAGAACATTCTGCGCTGGGAATAGGAGCAATAGAAAAAAAAAACCAGTCTCTGCAAGGTATCTTCCAAATTGCATGTCATCCTGACTAGGGACTCATCTGCTGTTCCTTCACAAGTGTTTGTTAAAAGTCTTGGAATGCCCCTATCAACAGGTCTGTAGAAGGGCTGAAGAAGGGCTTATGCCCGAAACGTCGATTCTCCTGTTCCTTGGATGCTGCCTGACCTGCTGCGCTTTTCCAGCAACACATTTTCAGCTACAAACAGGTCTGTCTGGATGTGCATAACTTTGGATTGAAGAGGTAAAACAGGGCAACTCTGTGTCACTTATTCCAGAGCCATGATGATGACAAATAAACTCTGCCCTTTCTAGTGCCTTCCAAAACCCTGGATAAATATGTCGTGTTAAAAAATACAAAGATATTTTATGTTTTCATAGATATATGGAAACTTTCGGAAAGGTTAGATCTTCCTGGATGAGTACGATGCCAGTGACATCAGGAGCATGATAAGGCTTTGTTCACAATTGGGATCAGTAATTCAATCAGTTACTTTCAGAGGATTAATAATGTGATGTCATGAACACCGAGTTCAACATTTTCATAATGCATTATGACAGTGGCAAAAATTTTCGGTATTTGGGGAGCTGTCACATAGTTTTTCAACTTTCATTCAAAAACCATAACCAAATTCGTGAGCGTCAACAGAAATGGCAGATTCGCTGTTCCCTTTCAGATCAAACAAATATCCACTGTCCAAAAGAGTAACTAAGTTGTAAGTGCAGGAAAACATTTACAGGTTCTGAGCAGAGTGAAACAAAATTAACTTTTTGATTCCAATAAGAGTTTTTCAGAAGAGGATCATATCAGACTCAATAAGATGCCTCTGTTTCTACCTCCAGATCCTGACTCATCCGTGGTGATTTGTCACTGTTTACTGTTTAGAACGTAGAACATAGAACAGTACAGCACAGAACAGGCCCTTCAGCCCACGATGTTGTGCCAACCATTGATCGTCATGTGAGGTAAACCTAATGTACGAACTCTCAAATTTCTGTGACCATACGCATGTTCAGCAGTCTCTTAAATATCCCCAATGACCTCGCATCCACAACTGCTGCTGGCAACGCATTCCATGCTCACACAACTCTCTGCGTAAAGAACCCGCCTCTGACATCTGCTCTATAGTTTCCACCAAACAGCTTAAAACTATGACCCCTTGTGTTAGCAATTGCTAAACAGGGAAAAGGTTTCTGGCTATCAACTCTATCTATGCCTCTCATTATCTTGTACACTTCAATTAGGTCCCCTCGCTTCCTTCTTTTTTCCAATGAAAAAAGTCCGAGCTCAGTCAACCTCTCTTCGTAAGATAAGCCCTCAATTCCAGGCAGCATCCTGGTAAACCTCCTCTGAACCCTCTCCAAAGCATCCGCATCTTTCCTATAGTAGGGCGACTAGAACTGGACACAGTATTCCAAGTGCGGTCTAATCAAAGTTTTATAGAGCTGCAACAAGATCTCACGGCTCTTAAACTCAATCCCCCTGTTAATGAAAGCCAAAACACCATATGCTTTCTTAACAACCTTGTCCACCTGGTTGGAAATTTTAAGGGATCTTTGTACCTGCTCACCAAGACCCCTCTGTTCCTCCACACTGCCAAGAATCCTGCCTTTAATCCTGTACTCAACTTCCAAATTCGACCTTCCAAAATGCATCACCTCGCATTTATCCAGTTTGAATTCCATCTACCACCTCTCAGCCCATCTCTGCATCTTGGCAATGTCATGCTGTCAATGATACCTCCAAACATTGTGTGCTCTGCAAACTTGCTGACCCATCCTTCAATCTCCTCATCCAAGTCATTATTAAAATTACAAAGTGTAGAGGCCCAAGAACAGAGCCCTGTGGAACACCATTCATCACTGACTTCCAGGCAGAATGTTTTCCTTCCAATAGCACTCGCTGTCTTCTGTCGACCAGCTAATTCTGTATCCAGACAACTAAATTTCCCTGTATCCCATTACCCCTGACCTTCTGAATGAGGCTACCATGGGGAAAATTATCGAATGTCTAACTGAAGTCCAGATACACAACATCCACCGCTCGACCCTCATCAACTTGTCTAGTAACGTCCTCAAAGAACTCAATAAGATTTGTGAGGCATGACCTGCCCCTCACAAAGCCGTGCTGAACTTCCTTTAATCAAGCCATGCTCTTCCAGATGGTCATAAATCCTCCCTCAGAATCCTTTCTAACACTTTGCAGATGACAGACGTGAGGCTGACTGGTCTGAAATTTCCGGGGATTTCCCTATTTCCTTTCTTGAAGAGTGGAATTATGTTTGTTTCCCTCCAGTCCTCTGGTACGAATCCGGTGTAGAGCGAGGATGCAAAGAGCCTCGCCAGCGGCGAAGTAATCACATTTTTCGCTTCCCATAGCAGGACAAATCTGGTCTGGACCTGGCGACTTGTTAATATTAATGTTTGCCAAAATTTTCAACACATCAGCTTCCTCAATGTATCTGTTGCAGCGTGCTTACCTGTTCCTCAATGGTTTTATTCACTACAATGTCCATTTCTTTCGAAAAGACAGAAGCAAAAACTCATTTAGGACTTCCCCTACCTCCTCAGACTCTATACACAAGTTCTCTATGCTATTCCTGATCGGCTGTATTCCTTCTTTGATCATTCTCTTTTTCCTCACATATGTGCAAAATGCCTTTAGATTCTCCCTAATCCTTCCTGCCAAGCCTTTTTTCTGCTCCCTCCTGGCTCTCCTCAGGCCATTTTTGAGCTCCTTCCTCGCCTGCCTGTAATCCCCTAGAGCTGAGCAAGACCCTTGCTTCCTCCACCTTACCTTCTTTCTTTTGACGAGAAGCTCCTCCGCTCTCGTCATCCAAGGTTCCTTTATCTTACCCTTTCTTGCCTGTCTCAGAGGGACACATTTGTGCATCACTCGCAACAACTGTTCCTTAAACCGTCTCCACATGTCTATAGTGCCCTTTCCATGGAACATTTGCTCCAAGTCCATGCTTCGCAACGCAGACTGATAGTATTATGGTTTCCTTTTCCACAACTAAATATCCTCCCATTGTGCTTGCTTCTCTCCTTCTCCATAGCTATGTAGAATATGAGACAATTGTGGTCACTATCACCAAAATGTTCTCCCACTGCAAGGTCTAAAACCTGCCCCAGCTCATTGCCGAGCACCAAATCCAAAATGTCCTTTCCCTTCGTCGGCCCGTCAATGTACTGAGTTAGAATATCCTCCTGAACACACCTTACAAAAACAGCTCCTTCAAAACCATCTGCTGGAAGGACGTTCCAATCAATATTGGGAAAGTTAGTCACCCATTACAACAACCCTATTACATTCATACTTTTCTAAAATCTGCCGACCTATGCTTTCTTCAATCTCCCTGCTTCTATTGGGGGGCGTGTAGTAAACCCCTAATGAGGTGACTGCTCCCTTACTGTTCGTAATTTCCACGCATACTGACTCAGTAGGCAGATCCCCCTCGACAATGGCAATTTATGTAGCTGTGATACCCTCTCTGATTAGCAGTGCTACACCCCCTCCTCTTTTTACCTCCTCCCTATTCTTTTTAAATGTTCTCAACCCTGGAACATCCAGCAACCATTCCTGCCCCCGAGAAACCCACGTCTCTGTTATGGCCACAACATCATAGCACCGGGTACTGATCCATGCTCTAATTTCATCACTTTTATTTACATTTTCCCCAGTATTACAAAGCACAGTGACTCCGTTTTGGGGGAAGGGGTGGAGATGGGGGAATGATGTCTCAGTGGCTAGCACTGCTGTCGCTCAGTACCAGTGACCCGGTTTGGGGGGAGGGAGAGGGGGCATAGTGTCTCAGTATTTAGTACGGCTGTCTCACAGTACCAGGGATCTGGTTGGAGGGATGGGGGTGGGGAATTAGGATATGGTATCTCAGTGGTTAACAAAGCTGTCTCAAAGTACCAGGGAAGCGGACTGGGGGGAATGGAGGGGGGCATGGTTTCTCAGTGGTGAGCACGGCTGTCTCACAGTACCAGGGACCCAGTTTTGGGGAGGGGGAGGGGGGCTGGTGTCTCAGTGGCTAGCATGGCTGTCTCACAGTACCAGGGACCCGGCTGAGGGGAAGAGGACGGGGTGCATGATGTCTCAGTTGTTATCACGGCTGCCACACAGTAGCAGGGACCCAGTTTGGGGCTTGGGGAGTGGGGCATGGTGTCTCAGTGGTTAGCACGACAGTGTCACAGTACCCGGGACCCGGTTTCGGGGGAATGGGGAGGGCGGCATGGTGTCTCAGTGGTTAGCACGACTGCCTCACAGGACCAGGGACCTGGTTTAGCGGGAAGGGGGGGCATGGTGTCTCAGTGGTTAGTACGGCTGTCTCACAGTACCAGGGACCCGGTTTGGGGGGATAGGGAGGGGGGGGCATGGTGTCTCAGTGGTTAGTACGGCTGTCTCACAGTACCTGGGACCCGTTTGGGGGGAGGGGAGGGGGCATGATCTCTCAGTGGTTAGCACGGCTGTCTCACAGTACCTGGGACCGGTTTGGGGGGAGGGGAGGGGGCATGATCTCTCAGTGGTTAGCATGGCTGTCTCACAGTACCAGGGACCGGTTTGGGGGAGGGGGATGGTGCCATGGTGTCTCTGTGGTTAGCATGGCTGTCTCACAGTACCAGGGACCCGGTTTTGGGGGAGGGGTAGAGGGATATGATGTCTCAGTGGTTAGCATGGCTGTCTCACAGTACCAGGGACCCGTTGTGAGGGAGGGGGAGGGTGCATGGTCTCTCAGTGGTTAGCATGGCTGTCTCACAATACCAGGGACCCGGTTTGGGGGAGGGGGAGGGTGCATGGTTTCTCAGTGGTTAGCACGGCTGTCTCACAATACCAGGGACCCAGTTTGGTGGAGGGGGAGAGTGCATTGTTTCTCAGTGGTAAGCACGGCTGTCTCACAGCAACAGGGACCCGGTTTTTGGGGATGGGGGGGGGCATGATTTCTCAGTGGTTAGCACGGCTGTCTCACAGGACAAGGGACCCGGTTATGGGGGAGGGGGAGGACATGGTGTCTCAGTGGTTAGCACAGCTGTCTCACTGTACCAGGGACCCAGTTTGTGGGGAGGGGTGTGGGGGGAGCTGGTGTCTCACTGCCTTTGACATCTTCCAAAATATTTCTCCAAACACCTTAAAATTATGCTCACCTCGTGACGATCATTTCCCCCCGGGAAGAAGTCTCTGGCTATTTACTCTGTCTGTAACTCTCACCATCTTGTTCAGCTCTATCAAGTTACCTCTCATCCTTCTTTACTCCAATGAGAAAAGCCAAGCTCCCTCAACCTTTCTTCATAAGACAAGCCCTTTAGTCCAGGCAGGATAATGGTAAATTCCCTCTGCACCGGCTCTAAAGTTTCCATATCCTTTCTATAATGAGGCGACCAGAATATTTCAAATGTGGTCTCACCAGAGCTTTATAGACCTGCAGCATAATCTTGCGGCTCTTCAACTCAGTCACCGTACGAAAGAAAACCAACACACCATACGCCTTCTTAACAACCCTATCAACTTAGGTGGCAAATGAGAGACCTGCAGACATGGACCCCAAGATCCGTTATTTCCTCCACACAGATATGAATCCTATATTTGACCCAGTAATCTGCATTCAAATTCGACTTCCAAAATGAATCCCTTCACAAAATAGGAAATTGGACCAGAATTAGGCCATTTAGCCCCCTGGAGCTGCTGTGCCATTTGGTCACAGCTAAAATGTTTCTCAGACACATTCTCCTGCCTTCATCAACTGACCATTGTTTCCCTTATTCATGAAAAACAATACTTATCTCTATCTGAAAGAAACCACTGTGTGCGCGGGCGTGTGCATGTGTTTTGTGTAAGTGTCCATATCTCTATGTATGTGTGTTGTGTTTTTAATGTGTCTATGTATGAATGTGTGCATCTCTGTGAAATGATGGCTCTGTGGTTTTGGGGGGAAATCCATTGAAATTGAGATAAACCCTTCCTCCCCTCCTCCACCTCTACGTCTGTCCCTGTTAAGTTTATAGTCATACAATGCCACCCTCTGCTGGTCTCCCCATGTACTGCACAAGTGTCAGGTTTTTTCTATCTGTTGACATTAAATACTGTGAATCTCTCACATCGCACGGCTGTTTGGTTTTGCAAATATCTCTAGAAGCACAGAACAGTTTTGTCTGATACCTAGATATATTACCACTACCACTGGGCCAGTTTCAGGTCTTTTCAATCCTTTCTCACTTACACCTTGTACGGGTGAATTATAGAATATTTCAATTTAAAGAACGTGTAATAAATTCATCGCATCACCTTACAAATGGTTTGGTCAGAATTGCTTGGATGCATGTGCAGTGAAAATACACTTTAAGGTGTACACTCTGTGTAACGAATAATCTTCAAAGACAAATCGCTTCCACATTGCAGAGTGAGCACAGATATAACTCAGGAGCATTGGCCACTCTGAGTATCCTCAGTACAATTATGATCCTCCCTATGTCCAACTCTGTGTCTGTGTGTGTGTGTGTGTGCGTGTGTGTGTGTGTGTGTGTGTGTGTGTGTGTGTGCATGTGCAGATGGTGCTGTCAGTTTGGATGGTGCTATGATCTACCTCCCTCTCCCCACCTCCTAGACTGAATCCCTTATGTTTTTCTCCCTCCACTGCCATCAATGCAGTAGAGTGTGAAGGCCAGCAGAGGCGGACATTGCATCACTTTAAACACCACAGAGGCTGGCAGATCCACTGTGCACACAGATACGCACAGAGACACGCAGATACACACAGATATGAATATAGATACACAGGCACACATAGAGACTCGTGCAGTCACACAGATACTAAAGCACACAGAGAGAAATGCCAATACACTGATGCACGTGCACACACAGATATACAGGCATCACTACAGACGCACCACAAACACTAACACATTAACGTTTATACAGACATGCATAATCTGCCAGTATTTATTTTTCGCGTGGTGACTTCCTCAATATTTCACTCGATCGTGTAATGCGTGCCAATATTTCTGTTGATCCCTTGGGATTCCTCTGCACCCTCACTATAGCTTCTACATTATCCTATAACAAGGCGACCAGAACTGAACACAATGTTCCAAGTGTGCTATGACGACACAGCATTGAACCCGTTTGTAAATTAAACCAAAGACCCAGAAAAGCTCACCTTGCTTTATAATCTGTTAAAGCACCCATCCTCCTCTTCTAACCAAAAACAACGTATCTGTGCCACAGCTTGGGAAGTTAGCTAGTTTTTTTTTAATTCTTTTTTTTCAACAGTCACTTTGGGAATTTAGACGAGTGGGAATGGAGGTGAGGGCAGTTGAATGTCCCTCCTGCAGAATGTGGGAGGTAAGGGTCCCCAGCAGTGTCCCCGCCGTCTCCATCTGCGGGAAGGGCACCTGTCTCCAGCTCCTTGAAAACCGCGTTAGGGAACTGGAGCTGGAGCTGCGTGAACTTCGGATCATTCGGGAGGCAGAGGGGGTTATTGAGAGGAGTTACAGGGACGTAGTCACTCCTAAGGTACAAGAAAAAGGTAAATGGGTTACAGTCAGGGCACGGAAAGGGAACCGGCAGGCAGTGCAGGATTCCCCTGTGGCCATTCACCTCAATAATAAATATACCGTTTTGGATACTATGGTGGGAGGAGTTACCAGGGGAAAGCAGTGGGGTAGAGGGATCTGGCACAGCGTCTGTTCCTGCTGCTCAGACGGGAAAGGGGAAGAGGAGCAGAGCAGTAGTCATTGGGGACTCCATGGTTAGGGGGACAGGTGGGACGTCCTATGGGGACGAGAGAGACTCAAGGTTGATGCCAGAGTTCGTGATGTCTCTGATCGTGTTTTGTGATCCTTAAGGGGGAGAAGGAGCAGCCCCAAGTCATAGTCCACATAGGCACCAACGACATAGGTAGGAAGAGAGATGGGGATTTAAGGCAGAAATTCAGTGAGCTAGGATGGAAGCTTAGAGCTAGGACGACCAAAGTTGTTGGCTCTGGTTTCTTGCCCGTGCTACGTGTTAGTGAGGCAAGGAATAGGGAGAGAGAGAAGGTGAACACGTGGCTACAGGGATGGTGCAGGAGGGTGGGTTTTGGATTCTTGGATATTTGGGGCTCTTTCTGGGGTAGGTGGGACCTCTACAAGCAGGATGAGCTTCATCTGAACCAGAGGGCACCACTATCTTGGGGGGTGGGGGTAGAATTCTCGAAGGCTATTGGGGTGTGTTTAATCTAATCCAGCAGGGGTATGGGAACCAAAATTGCAGTTAGAGTATATTAAGGGTTGAGAGTAGGGATCCAAAATCAAGTTTCAGGGACGCAAGATGGCACCGGCAAGCAAGAGTTTGGTTTGAAGTGTGTCCACTTCAACGCCAGGAGCACCCAGAATAAGGTGGATGAACTTGCAGCATGGTTTGGTATCTGTGACTTCAATGTTGTGGCCATTTTGGAGACATGGTTAGAGCAGGGACAGGAATAGTTGTTGCAGGTTCCATGATTAGATGTTTCAGTAAGAACAGTGAAGATGATTAAAAAGGGGGAGGTGTAACATTGTTGGTCAAGGACAGTATTACCGTTGCAGAAAGGATGTTTGAGCACTCGTCAACTGAGGTGGTATGGGCTGAAGTTAGAAACAGGAAAGGAGAGGTCACCCCGTTGGGAGTTTCCAATAGGCCTCTGAATAGTTTCAGAGATGTAGAGGAAAGTAGAGCAAAGATTATTCTCGATAGGAGTGACAGAGAAAGGGTAGATGTAAAGGGGAACATCAACTTTTGAAACATTGAATGGGAACACTGTAGTACGAGTACTATAGAGGGGTCAGATTTTGTCCAGTGTGTGTAGGAAGGCTTGTTGACATAGTATATAGACAGGCCAACAAGGGGCGAAACCACATTAGTTTTGAGACTGGGTAATGAGCCTGGTCAGGTGTTAGACTTGGAAGTAAGTGAGCACTTTGGTGATGGCAATCACAATTCTGTTATGTTTACTTTAGTGATAGAAAGGGATAGGTGTATACCATTTGGCAAGAGGTACAGCTGGGAGAAAGGCAATTACGATGCCATTAGGCAAGATTTCGGAAGCATATGATGGGAAAGGAAACTGCAGGGGATGGGCTCATTAGAAATGTGGAGCTTATTCAAGGAAAGCTACTGTGTGTCCTAGATATGTATGTACCTGTCAGGCAGGGAGGAAGCTGTAGAGGGCGGGAGCCGTGGTTTACGAATGAAGTGGAATCTCTGGTCAAGAGGAAGACGGCGACTTCTGTTAGGATGGGAGGTGAAGGCTCAATTAGGGCGCTTGAGGGTTATAAGGTAGCCAGGAAAGACCTAAAGAGAGAGTTTTGGAATGCTTTGCCTGCAACGGTACTAGATTCGCCAACTTTAAGTACACTTAAGTCGTCATTGGACAAACATATGGACGTACATGGAATAGTGTAAGTTAGGTAGGCTTCAGATTGGTATGACAGCTCGGGGCAACATTGAGGGCCGAAGGGCCTGTATTGCGCTGTTATGTTCTATGTTCTATGTTCCCCTATCTTCTCCGACTCCTGGCGCAAGTTCCCTCCACTATCCTGATGACCTCTACCCTCACTAAAGCCATCATCTTGTTCCACACAAAAGTACAGAACATCTGACGTTTTACCTTAATCCTACTCACCAAGTGTTTTTCATGCCGGCTTCTCGTTCTCCTGAGATTATTCTTCACTTCCTTCCTGACTAACTTGTAACCCTCTAGAGCCTTGTCTGATCGTTGCCTACGTAACCCTAACTCATTTTCTTTCTTCCTCTTGAGATAGTCTACATCCATTGATACAATGGGGATATGGAGCTGCAAATGGATTGGAGCTGCAAATGGATTGGAGCTGCACATCCTGTCACTTCCAGCACGGGCTGCAGGTTTCCCCACGCTGATTAGTGATCTAACACAGTGTTACTGAACAATGCACTGGGGCAGTGTACACAGCTCTACATGCTGGGAGGGTAACTGCTCCTGGTTTACAGTTCTATGCACTGGGGTGGTGTACACAGCTCTACATGCTGGGAGGTTAACTGCTCCTGGTTTACATAACAATTCACTGCTGTTCACTGCATAGCTCCCAGTGCTGAAGAGGTAGTTCATGGACTACTGTGGTCTACACAGATTACTGGGTTGTATTGAGCAGTACACTAGCCTGGTCTGAGCACTGCTACATGCTGCACAGATATATCATCTGGATTATGGTGTCTGATTCGGTGACGTGGATTTTAGCTGATTTGTTAGCACATTTACTTTATATTCTTATTTTTGTTATTGGACCTAAGAAAGTACTACTCATCCAGTTAATCCCATTTGTCTGAGAAGAGCCACGCTTACTGGACTTGTCGATCTAGTAATCATCCAATTATAACATGAATATCCGTCCTTCTGTACCTTAACCTGGCCATTGATGCTCATATCCCTGGAATCCCGGGGAAATCATTATGAAGCTCAGAAACAATGTGCAAAATGTATGGCTCGTGGTCTCCTGTACGTCCCGGCTATGGGCCCCATTTGGATTCCTAGTGTATCGAGAGCTGGCATTGCGAAGCTCAGAGACAATGAAATGGTATGTGTCAGACTGCTGTTCACTTGCCGGTGTGTCCCATGTAGTGCTCCATAGACACGGGTGTGTGTGCTGGGCTGTTGTTCACTTCCTGGAGTGTTCCATGTGGTAGTCCATGGACAGGGGTGTGTGTTTGACTGATGCTCACTTCCCGGTGTGTCCCATGTCGTACTCTATAGACAGTGAGGTGTGTGCTGGGCTGTTGTTCACTTCCTGGTGTGCCCCATGTGGTACTTCATAGACACGGGGTGTATGTGTTTGACTGTTGCTGACTTCCCGTTGTGTCCCATGTACTGCTCCATGGGCAGGGGTGTGTGTTTGGCTGCTGTTCACTTCCCGGTGTGTCCCATGTGGTGCTACATGTTTAGACACGCATTTGAACCTTGGACTATGCGTGCCCACTGAACACGTGTGCTTGTCCCTCAGATCATTGTGTGGTCAGTAACACGAGGAAACGTCTCGAGTATAATTGTAAAAGAGCAGGTCTCTAACTTGTAGCTGTGAGGCTTCTGACTGACTCCTGTTATTGAAACATTCGTGGAGGTGCTGTGGATAGTTTACTGGAGGTTGTGCTGTGACCCGTCTCAGACATTCAGGGACACCTGAGGATTTGGTGACCCAACTCTGGATGGAGAATAGGGACTGTAGTTAAAAGATCTGTGTCTGTAAGATGAACAAATAATGGAGCAGAGGCTGCGCAGAGAGAAAGATCTGAAACCACGGAGTGAGTGTACTTGGCGAAAGGATCTGCTGTATCCACACCGGGTTTTCCTGGAACAGCTTCCCAAGTTACATTTAACTCAGGAGCAGAGTATGAGGGGACCCTGATTGAACAAGGAGCTGGTCACAGAGCGGTGTCATCTCCTTCAAAACAACCTGCAGCTTCACACCAGGGGAGGACGGTGCTGCCAGGGTCACTGTTTCACTCAGCTTCTATGATCCAGACCTTTCCTGGCCAGAGTGAGTGACAGTTCCATCATCTCCCAGTATGCCGACATCAACATCACGATTTGGAGTCGAGGATATATATGGTGGTTGAGAGCAATGGGGTCCCTGGGAACATCAGGAAGATGGAGCAACACTTCCTGTCTGATGGGGTCAGAATGAACCCTCCAGTACACACACTGCGTCACTAAGTCCTGTAGCATTTTTCCGTTTCAGTAACATACTACGTACCATGTTTCCTAAAGAAAATGACAGACTATGTATTATCTTTAATCCCATTTGCTAGACTTTTATCCATAGACTTCACCTGTCCATATCCAATTACAGACTCTCCACCTTCCCTTGATAATTTAGTTCCCTGTTTATCTGAGTTTAATCGGCATACATAATTACAGTACATTTGTTCCACTTCTCCTGATCATTTATACAGATTGTAAAGAGCTGTCAACCCAGCACTGGTCACTGTGTGACTCCACTTGTGACGTTCTGTCAAACTGACTAAGGCTGATTTATCCGTAGTGCCTGCTTCCTGTCTGATAACCGGCCCTCCCCCATTTATGTGTAACAGATACAACGAGCTGAATAAGAACGAGGAGCATCAGTTCGGCAATCCAGCCCCTCAAGCCTGTTCCGAAATTGAATACAATCATAGCTGATGGCATTGCGGCCTCAGTTCCACGTTCCTGTCCGCACTCCATATTCCTTCACTTACTCAATATCCCAACACCTACTGCACTCTGTGGCAGTGAATTCCACAGATTCCCAACCCTGTTACAGAAGTACGTTCTCCTCACCCCTGTTTCATTTCTCCCCCACCTCATCCTAAAACTGTGGTTTTAGGATCGTTTGAGATTGTCCCACTTGAGGAAATAACAACTTCACATCTACATTGTAAATCACCTTTAAATTCTTCCAGACCTCAGACATCTCCTCTCATTTTTCTATACTCCAGGCAGCGTTGGCCTGAACTGCTCAATCTCATCTGACGACAATCTCCTCAACTCTGGAGTAAATCAAGAAAACCACTTCTGAACTGCCTCCACGGCAAATACGTCCCTCCTACATTCAGGACACCAAGACTGCACACAGTACTCAGTTACGATCTCACACCTCCCTCCTTTTGTAATCCATTGTTTTAGAAATAAGTTCCAAAGTTGCACTTGCCTTTCTTATTTTCTGCTCTAACTACATCTGAGTATTCTGTAGTATGGACGCGGACAGCCAAATCCCTCTGCACCGATTCATTCTGAAGTCTCTCTCCATTTGGATAATAATTTGCCTTTCTGCTACACTGATACAAACGGATACACTCATACTTTTCGTTGTTCAGTTTCTTCTGTCAAATGTTGCCCCAACCTATCCATATACATTTTCTAACTTCTTGCATCTTCATTGCAATTTCTCACCTGAGGTAGTGTCATCTGTTAATTTGGTTATAATATGTTCTATCCTCTCAACTACGTAAGACTACAGATTGTAATTAGTTGGGGCCTGGGGATCAAGACAAATGGTTTCCTAAAAGTTGAATTCTGCCAGATAGAAAATGACTGATATTTTTTCCATCTCACTGCATTTCGTTGCTTCATTAAGCCTGTATCGAAGCTGAAAAATTACTTTTAATCGTAAACGATCTTATTCTGCACATTAATCATTTGTGCAGAGCCATTCAAAGCCTTCTGGAAGTCCAAATATTTCATCTTTAGGATCCCCATGATCCAAATCATGTTGATCCTAATGGTTTATGTTTTGACTTTGCAAATTTCTTGTCATTAATTCCTGAGTAATCGACTTTAACAATATTTCTTAAATATGAACAGTTTTCTCACTATTATATATTCCATCGTGAAGGTGATAATTCTAAATTCTTACCTCTCTATAATCTGTTTATTCACTGCAGTCCTGTATAATTGGCACATGAAGTGAAATGATCTGCTCTAGTTGTTCTGTACGAGGTCTGAGTCGCTGAATGGACTCCTTCTCTTCCTTACGCACAAAATCCATGGGCTGATGTCTTTCTGGTGTTCCACATCACCATGTCGATGGTCTGCCTGTCCTCCTGCTGTTGATGCGTAAGAATGGTGAGGGCTTATGCAATCTTCCTGTTGCTGTATAACAGTTTGAGGGGTCAAAAAAAAAGCCTTTTAATAGGCTGGAGATACTGAACAGTCTCTCCTGCATCCTTGATATAGGACTGATGGAATGATTGGCCTTCTTCTGTTCCATACACCAGACATGTGAGGTAAACGTCTTCCTCCTTTCCCATAAGAAATCTCATAGTTTGCATCGTTGTCCAATTCCCGTGCAAAAGGCTCGATTGGACTGAATGTCCTCCTGATGTCCCAGTGCATCAATCTCCAGTCTCTGTGTGACCTCTTCCTGTTCCTTTGTTGCAGGCTTGAGGAGGCTGAATAGACTGATCCTATTGCTGCATAACAGGGTACTGTGCTGCATGGCCTACTCTGGGTCCAGTGTTATCGACTCAAGGAGTTGACCGGCCTCCTCCCGTAACTGTATATCAGGCTCCACGGACTGAATAGCCTCTTCCTGTTCTGGTGTAACAGGGTCAATGTCCTTCGAGACACTACCTTTAATAAATGTCAGAAGATGATGAACGAGAGAGTGCCCGTACTCTGAAGCACTCTCGTCTCCATATCTGACTTACAGAGACAAACCATTAATATAGTCTTTTTTTCTGTATAAAGTCCTGAAGCTGTAAGTAACAAAAGAGGTTCCTCTCATATAACTCATATTCCTGTCTCAGCTGCTCAATATTTATCATGACCTCCCTGTCAAAAGATTCTCCCAAACAGGAAATTCCTCTTAACTCCCAGAACCTAAAGCCAGAATCCATAAATCCCGGCTGGAATCCTTCCAATCCTACAATGGGAGTGAAAGCCGAAGTTATTGTTTTGTACAGTGCCCTCAACTTATCACATCATTCTCCATGCTTTCACTGTGTTAAGGACAATCGGGTTCTGCAATTCTCCATAACAGTCCTCATCTTGTCCATGAACAACAGATTAATGAGGGGACAATTTGCCTGGAAGGCCTCCATGTCAAGCCAAATTGACCATGGGTCCTGACAAGTCCAATCAGCCACAGCGGAAAGCAAGGAACTTAGTTGCTATTTCTTAAAGTATGGAAAACCGACACGCCCCCATTCACTGTGGAAGCTGCAATTTGTCCAGCTTAATAGAAGGCCATCTGTGACGCAAGATGAAAGACCAGAGCCAACTGTTAAGCCTCCGTAGCGCCTGCCTGGGCAGCGTCAAAGGGAGCATTGGCATGGTGTATCATAAACAAGGAAGGACATTCATTTTAACCAGAGTTAACCCAAACAGGATATTGGAAGATTCTGTCTAACCTTCTCTCGCAACTGCAGGAAGTTAACTTTATGTAATTGATCGAAGGCTTGGATGATACAAATACCTAAACCTCATTGTGAGCATCTGAAATGGAATCAGATTCCACCCCAAGGTCGTGTACTCTAATAAGACCCCCAACAGGGATGGCCTCTGATTTCATAAAATTGATTTTATACCCTGAGAAAGACCCAAATAAATTAATCGTTCGTATTAAACAGGACACAGATATCATTAGGTTAGTAAGAAAGAGAGGAACGTCATCTGCCTAAAGAGTGATGTTATGCCTTCTTGATCCTACCTCCATGGCAGTGATATTGGCGTCCCTCCGGATGGCTTCTGCCAACGGCCTCAGGCGACTGACTGTGTGGAGTTTTCACGTTCTCCCCGTGTCTGCGTGGGTTTCCTCCCAGAGTCCAAAGATGTGCAGGGTCAGGTGAATTGGCCATACTAAATTTCCTGCAGTGTTAAGTAAGGGGTAAATGTAGGGGTATGGGTGGGTTTCGCTTCGCCGGGTCGGTGTGGACTTGTTGGGCCGAAGGGCCTGTTTTCACACTGTAATGTAATCTAGTATAAGGCCCCTAATAAAAATGGTCCTCTTTCACAATGGAACTTTAAAGCCAGCATTTTCGGCAAAATGTTAAAGTCCACGTTTAATAATAACATAGGCATATACAAAGTGCAATCCTCTGGGAATTTTCCTCTTTTGCGAATGAAATAAATATTTCCTTTTTTCAGACAGGATGGGAGGCAGTCCTGACTGTACGAATAATTGTACATATCCAACATTGGCCCAACCACCATTTCTATGAACTCCTTCTAAATCTCACTTCGAAAATCCATCTGGGCCAGTAGCATTACCACTCTGGAGCTGCCTCACGTCTCCTCTGTCTCTTGGATTATCAGAGGAGTATTCTAAAGAGACGCCTGCTCTGAACTTACACCTGGGATGTCCAAGGTCTTAATAAAGGACTCGATCGTCGCCAATAAGTCTTCCCAGCCCGCTGACTGGAACAACCCAGAGTAGAACTTCCTGAACGCTGCATTAATCTTTTTGGGATCATGGATGATAATAGCAGCAATCTTCTTTCTGGTCAAATATGCCTAATATCTACCTGGTTATCATCATCCTCGAATAATTTCTGTTTCATAAAGGAAATCTCTCTTTGCTGTCTGGGCGAGTGCAACATTCAGAGCAGTCTGGAGGACTGTAATCTGCTGCAATTAAGTTACAGACTGTATCTCAGCTCTCTTCAGCCGAGCCTCAAGCATACACTGTTGCTCTCCTTTCTGCCCCTTCTAAGTCGCTGAGTCAGAAATAATCAAACTCCTTCTATAGGCTTTGGCACTCTCCCAGAGCACCATCGGATTACTGGCCGTACAAAGGTTAATGTCACAAAAAAAATAAATTTCCCCAAAAAATACTAAATGAATTTGCTATCATTCTGGAGGAAAGAATGTAGGAGCCAGTGCTGCGAGCCTATCCCATCGCCACCATCCTTGACCTCCATGTACACTGCCAAGTGATCAGAAATGACCATGTTCCCAATTCTACAGAACAACACGGAATTTAAAAAGACCAATGGGGCAAATAACATGTCAAACCTAGTATAGCATGTATGTGGGTTAGAAAAAAGGTGAAGTCCCTATCTTCAGGTTGAAGACCTCTCACTCATCCACCAACCCAGCTACCTGTTCAGGTCCACCAGATGCCTGGGTGGCAGGGATATACCCGCGATAACCCATCGACATACTACCCACCTCGGAGTCCATAAGTCAATTAAAGTCTCCCCCTAATTGTATGACTTGCCCCAAGGATTATCAACCAGAAGAGCAGATGTATTTGATATTTGAGGGGGTGTGCTGGGGCAATATTATTCAAGGTCCATTATTCCTCTCCATGTATTAAAGCTTTAAGGATCAGAGACCACACACATTCATTCTTAATTTGGTCAAACAACTGAAGTGGAAGGTTCTTATGAATGAGTATACCTACTCCTCTACTTGTTCAATTAAAGGATTAAAAAAAACCCATCTGAACCTTCCTTGCTGTAACTTTAAATGCTCCTTATAGGGTAGATGTATCTTGCAGCAAGGCTACATCAACCATTTCCTTTTTAAGGTTTGAACGTATATTTTTTCTCTTAGTCAGTAAATGGCTTCCTTTAACATTCCGGGTGCACCATTTAAACGAGCGGTTAGCCATAACCATCCGAAGCAGCCAAATGACCCACTGGGAGAAGAACCCCATTTAAAATGCGCCGATTGAAAGCTGTAAACAGTTCGTATAAACTTGAAAATAAATCGACGCAAACAGCCAAATCAAAACTTCTAACAACTACTTCTACTGTGAACCAACATCGAACAGAAATAAACAGAGACCTTCCCCCTTGCCCACAAGGAACGCTCATACGACCTACGAATCTCCCATGGCTCCTCCTAGCTGAAGCCGCTCCCAACCCAGACAAAACAAAGTTAAAAAACGTTACACGGGTCTCACAACAAGAAAAGTAAAAGTTGGCATTCAACCCTGTCCCATCCATACCCTCACCCGAGGCAGTTCTGGTGAAATAAAATGTAACCACCCTACCTCCCCCAAACCGCTTTCCCATTCCGTACTAAGAGAGAGAAAAGAAAAGCAAATGATAGAAAAAAACAAAGGATAATGGGAGGGGAGGAAGACAGGAGGAGAGAGAAAAAGGAAAAATGGGACCTCCACATAATAAAAAAACCTAAAACGAGGTAAACCAGGTAAACCCCAGAGAAAACAAAGGGAACACATTTGTCCATATTATTTGAACCAACCCGTCTATTTTAATGAGTACAGGAAGTCCTTTGCGTTTTCTAGTGAGTCAAAATTAAACACAGACATTCCATGGCTGAAACGAAATATTGCTGGATCTCTTACCAAGTACAGAATATTTACGTCCCTTAGCGTCCTTTTTGCCTTATCAAAGGCTTGCCTCTTGCGGATCACAGCCGTAGAAAGGTCTTGGAAAAAAACATAATTCATGATCCTTTGTAGATCAGAACCTATGGGTCATTCCACAGAGCTCGAGAAACTTCCCGCACCTGTTTTTCTCTATCGTGCTGGAGTTGCACTCGGACCGGGCAGAGATACTGGTCCTGTCTGGGCCTTTACACTGCGACCCGGTGGGCCCGCTCGACCCGCACCCAGTCTGCCCTGACTTCCAGCTTCAAAAATTGTGAGTCATTGTTCCAAGTAGCTGACGAGCTGCTTTCTTGTTCTCATTCCGGCAGCCCAACCAAAGTCATGTTCTTCTTACTTCTCCGACTTTCGAGGTCCCCGACCTACTCCACTAAGGCCTGCATCGAACATTCCAGGGCTTGGACCCGACACGCTGAGGATTATGCCACGGTTTCCAAAGCCACGGGCCCCTCTTCCACCTCCACGACATGTGGCCCGAAATGCTGGATCTCCTGGTCATGCTTCTGCAGCTTGGCTGAGATTAGCTCCAGCATGGTTCAGGTCTCCTCCATTGCTGAATCAATTCTCTCTCGCAGACTCCTGCACTTCGAGACCAGACTCTGCTCCACAAATAAGTTCCCTGGTGTGCTCGCGGAGGCCGACATCACAGCCGCAGGCGTAAAAATTGCTGCAGTGCCCTGCTGGCTGTGATTCTCGTGGTCATTTTCCCTTAGGCATTTTCCTTACTCACTTAAAATTGCATAGAGCAATACTGGGGATCAAAAACGACCAATTTTACCACAATAAGGAAGAAAGAGAGGGAATGCATCACTTTGTCTGGGTTCTGGTGCAGAGGGCAGCAAGGCTTGCTGGATGAGCCGCCATTGTGGGATCTCAGAATAATAATGTTAACAAACTTTTGAAATGGTTTGACGATGTTTCTTTTAGAGGGGAGACAATAGAAATATTGGATGTGATATAGTTAGATATTCAGGATGTTTAAGAGTTCAGAAAAAGTTCAGTAAATAAAATTGAACCCAAGTGTTTCGGGTGACTTTTGGAAATGGAAAGGTGAAAATGAAGTTCGCCTTCAGTTAATGGAAATTGAAATATCGCAGTAAAAAAGTTCTGCTCAGATTCCATGCAGGAGAAAGTGAGGACTGCAGATACTGGAGATTCGAGCTGAAAAATGTGTTGCTGCAAAAGCGCAGCAGGTCAGGCAGCATTGAAGGAGCAGGAGAATCGACGTTTCGGGCATAAGAAGGGCTTATGCCCGAAACTTAGATTCTTCTGCTCTCTTTGCATCTGCTCTTGATGCTGCTCCTCTGCGCTTTTCAGCAACACATTTTTCAGCACAGATTGCATGCAGTGTGGATGAGTTTTATACCTGTGTTCTGTACTGTTTTAGAGAATGAGAGGTGATCTCAGGGAAACTTAGAAAATTCACCCACAGAAGAGTGACTAATACAGGAGCATGGAGAAGTGCAGCAGGCAAAGTTAGGGGAACTCAAGATGTTCTACAAAAACATCAAACTGAACAGAATAACCAGGAAAAATATTGAATCCATTTCGAAACCAAGGGGATAATCAATTTGTGAAACTGGGGAACATTGGTAGACTGTGACATGACAGCTTCACATCTGTTTTAGTTGGGAACGGAAGATGCAGGTACAGAATTCAATAAGATGGACTGGGAAGCTCTCGAACAGTTTGATATAAGATTCAAGTTGGGATTGATGGTTTAGCATGATGTAAAGTCAGATGAGTTGTATCGCAGGATGCTGTTGGAGACGAGAGAATAAATGTCCTGACCTAAATGTTTAAGTCGAATCTGACCACACAAGGGAGGTGCTAGAGGACTGAGAACAGCTATGTCGTCCGAAATTGCTGGAAAGTTGGTAGAGATAGACCAGTGTCTGGTGGTGTACCACAGCGAGCAGTGCAGTGTATCTAATTATTTGTGGTATTCATAAATGATGTAAATGTGAATGTGGAGGGGGTGGTGGGGGTGGGGGCTGAGCGTAATAAGCAACTTTGTGTTTGACACAAAGATTGGCAAGGTGGTTGGCAGTGAGGAGGAAGGCCTTATGTCACAGGAAGTTACAGGTGGAATGGTCAGATGGACAGATCAATGGCAGATGGAATGGAAACCTGATAAATATGAGGTGATGCTCTTTGTAAGAAGGAACCAGACAGGGGAGAATTCAATGAATAGCAGAACACTAGGGAGGTCAGAGAGTGTTTCTCCACACATCCCTGAATGTGACTAGACAGTGTAATGGCCAGATAAGAAATCACACGGTACTGTAGGCATAGAGTGTAGATTTATCGAGGTGACATAATATGAGTTAAACATGCCATTGGTTAGGCCATACATAGAATACTGTGTGCAGTTCTGGCAACCACGTTACAGGAGTGTTTTGGTTTCTCAATAACATCAGAAGCTATTAGACTGCAGCTATGGTAAGGCAGTTTTTTTTAATTACTTGCCGGGCGGCAGCAGTGTTTTCCTTTTCACAGAAGGAGCGGGAGCAGCGGGGGAAGTGACGAGGACCAGTGGGGCAGCCGGGAAGGAAAACAGTGACCATATATATCAGCAAGGGGAGGGCGAATAGCCAGAAATCTTTTTACATATTGGCACTAATGATATATCCAGGAAAAGGATCGAAGTTATAGAAAGTAATTTCAAGTGTTAGGATGGAAGGTGCAAAGCAGACGAACAGAGTAGTGTTCTCAAATTTACTACCTGTGCCACGAGATAGCGAGACGAGGAACAGGGAGCATGCACAGCTTAATACGTGGCTGCTCAGCTGGTGTAGAAGGGAGGCTTCAGATATGTAGATAATTGGAATGCCGTCTGGAGAAGGTGGGACCTGTACAAGAAGGACGGGTTGCATCTGAACTGGAAGGGACCGCTGTCCTGGGTGAAGGTTTGTTCGAGTAGTTCGAGAGGGTTTAAACTAGTATGGCAGGGGGTGGGAACCTGAGCTGTATATCGGAGATGAGAGTTGATGCAGATGAGGCAATAGAAAGAGGTAGACCAGCTAGTGGGAAGGATTTTCCTGGGAAGGAACCAAGGGATCAGTTAAAATGTGTTTGCTTTAACGCAAGGAGTATCAGAATAAAAGTGATGAACTTAGAGCATGGAACAGTACCTGGTGCTATGATGTTGTGGCATAACAGAGACATGGGTTTCTCAGGGGCATGAATGGTTGCTGGATGTTCCAGGGTTTAGAGCATTTAAAAATAATAGGGAGTGGTAAAAGAGGAGGGGGTGTAGCAATACTAATCGGCGAGGGTATCACAGCTACAGAAGCTTCCATTGTCGAGGAAGATCTGCCTACCGAGTCAGTATGGATGGAAATTAGGAACAGCAAGGAGCAGTTACCTCTTTAGAGATTTACTACAGGCCCCCCAATAGCAGCAGGAGATGGAAGAGAGCAAAAGGTGGCAGATTTTGGAAAAGTGTGGACGTAGTAGGATTGTTGTAATGGGTGATTTTAACATTCCCAATATTGATTGGAACCTCCTTCGAGCAGAAGATTTGAATGGAGCTGTTTTGTAAGGTGTGTTCAGGAGTTTCCTAACTCAGTACGTGGACAGGCCATTCCAGACTTTGTGCTCGGAAACGAGCTAGGACAGTTATCAGATCTTGTGGTGGGATAGCATTTTAGTGATAGTGACCACAACTGCCTCACATTCTACATAGCTATGCAGAAGGAGAGGATTAGGCAAAATGGGAGGAATATAATTGGGGAACTGGAATCTATGATGCAGTTAGACATGAGTTAGGAAGCATGATTTGGGCGCAATTGTTCCATGGTAAAGGCACTATAGGCATGTGGAGACTATTTAAGGAACAGTTGTTGCAAGTGATGAATAAATATGTCCCTCTGAGACAGGCAAGAAATGTTAAGATAAAGGAACCTTAGATGACGAGAGTGGTGGAACTCTCGTCAAAAGGAAAAAGGTAGCTTACATAAGGTGGAAGAAGCTAGGGTCAAGCTCAGCTCCACAGGATTACAGGCAGGCGAGGAAGGAGCTCAAAAATGGTCTGACGAGAGCCAGAGGGCCACGAGTAAGGCTTGCATAACGGATTAGGGTGAACACAAAGGCATTTTACATTATGTGAGGAATAAGAGGGTGGTCAAGAGAAGAGTAGAGCCGATCAGGGATAGTATAGGGAATTTGTGTGTAGTCTGAGGAGGTAGGGGAAGCCCTAAATGAGTTTTTTGCTTCTGTCTTTATGACATCAAACGAAATTTGTAGTGAATGAAACCTTTGAAGAGCAGGTGTGCATGCTGAAATGGATGGAGATTGAGAAAGCTGATGTGCAGAACATTTTGTCAAACATTAAGATTGACAATCCCCAGGCCCGGACCAGGTTTGTTCTCGGCTGCTTTGGGAAACGAGAAATGCAATTGCATCGCCACTTGCGAAGATCTTTTCAGATTCGCTCTCCAGTGGAGTCGTACCTGAGGACTGGAGAGAGGCAAATGTAATTCCTCTCTTCAAGAAAGGAAATAGGGAAATCCCCGGCAATTACAGACCAGTAAGTCTCACGTCTGTCGGTTGCAAGGTGTTAGAAAGGATTCTGAGGGGATAGGATTTATGACCATCTGGAAGAGCATGGCTTGATTAAATGCAGTCAGCACGGCTTGTGAGGGGCAGGTCATGCCTCACAAACCTTATCGAGTTCTTTTGAGGCTATGACTAGAAAGGTTGATGAGGGTCGAGCCATGATGTGGTGTAATGGACTTCAGCAAGGCATTTGATAAGTTTCCCATTGTAGGCTCATTCAGAAGGTCAGGAGAATGGATTCAGGGGAACATAGTTGTCTGGATACAGAATTGACTGACCAAAAAAAGATAGCGATTGGTTGTAGAAGGAAAAAATTCTGCCTGGAAGTATGTGGTGAGTGGTGTTCCACAGGGCTCTGTCCTTGGCCTCTATTATTTGTAATTTTATTTAATGACTTGGATGAGGGGATTGAAGATGGGTCAGGGGTTGAAGGTTGCCGATGACACAATGTTTGGGAGGTGTCGTTGACAGTATAGAGGGCTGTTGTAGGCTGCAGCGGGACATTGATAGGATGCAGGATGGGCTGAGAGGTGGCAGATGGAGTTCAACCTGATAAATGCGAGGTCATGCATTTTGGAAGGTCGAATTTGAAAGCTGAGTACAGGATTAAGGATAGGATTTCTGGCAGTGTGGAGGAACAGAGGGTCTTGGTGAGCAGGTACATAGATCCCTTAAAATGGCCACCCAAGGGGACAGGGTTGTTAAGAAAGCATATGGTGTTTTGGCTTTCATTAACAGGGGATTGAGTTTAAGAGCCGTGAGATCTTGTTGCAGCTCTATAAAACTTTTGTTAGACTGCACTTGGAATACTGTGTCCATTTCTGGTCGCCCTATTATAAGAAAGATGTGGATGCTTTGAGCGGGTTCAGAGGAGGTTTACACAATGCTGCCTGGATTGGAGGGCTTATCTTATGGGGAGAGGTTGGCTGAGCTCGGACATTTTCATTGAAGAAAGGAGGAGAAGAGGGGACCGATCTGAGTATACAAGATAATGAGAGGCATAGATAGAGTCGATAGCCAGAGACTATTTCCCAGGTCAGAAATGACTAAAACGAGGGTCATAGTTTTAAGCTGGTTGGAGGAAAGTATAGAGGGGATGTCAGAGGAGTGCTCTTTACACAGATAGTTGTAATAGCATGGAATGCGTTGCCAGCAGCAGTTGTGGAGGCAGGGTCTTTGAGGACATTTAAGAGAGTCCTGGACATGCATCTGGTCACAGACGTTTGAGGAACAGTGGTCGGCACATCATCGTGGGCTGAAGGTCCTGTTCTGTGCTGTTCTATGTTTTATGTTTTATTTGGGTCTCCACAGAGTTGGAAGCTTCAGTGAAATCTCCTGGCTGCTTTTCCTCCTCGATTGGAGAACAGCATCTGATAATCTGTATCTGATTCTTTTTATTTGGCCAAGTACATGTTTATGAGGTAGTACTGTATCAGAACACTTAATTATTAAATAGCGTCTAGGCCAACGCCTTCAAAATTTTTGAGAGCTCGGCTGTCGTCCATAACACGCGACTCCATCGCTTCCCGTGTATTTGGCTGGAGGCTTAAATGGGCTATCTCTACACTTCTCCAATAATTTCATTGAGCTGAATGATTTTCCAATATATTCCTGAGAAGCGAGCGTGAGGCGCTGAATAATCTCCTCCTTT